>NW_025746096.1:52500-171092 GCF_021184085.1 Oncorhynchus gorbuscha
TTATACTACTACCAACTCCAGGAAGTGAAGGTAACAGTATCATTATACTACTACCAACTCCAGGAAGGTAACAGTATCATTATACTACTACCAACTCCAGGAAGTGAAGGTAGCAGTATCATTATACTACTACCAACTCCAGGAAGTGAAGGTAACAGTATCATTATACTACTACCAACTCCAGGAAGTGAAGGTAACAGTATCATTATATTACTACCAACTCCAGGAAGGTAACAGTATCATTATACTACTACCAACTCCAGGAAGTGAAGGTAACAGTATCATTATACTACTACCAACTCCAGGAAGGTAACAGTATCATTATACTACTACCAACTCCAGGAAGGTAACAGTATCATTATACTACTACCAACTCCAGGAAGTGAAGGTAACAGTATCATTATACTACTACCAACACCAGGAAGGTAACAGTATCATTATACTACTACCAACTCCAGGAAGGTAACAGTATCATTATATTACTACCAACTCCAGGAAGTGAAGGTATCATTATAACTAGTATCATTATACTACTACCAACTCCAGGAAGGTAACAGTATCATTATACTACTACCAACTCCAGGAAGGTAACAGTATCATTATATTACTACCAACTCCAGGAAGGTAACAGTATCATTATACTACTACCAACTCCAGGAAGGTAACAGTATCATTATACTACTACCAACTCCAGGAAGTTAACAGTATCATTATACTACTACCAACTCCAGGAAGTGAAAGTGAAGGTAACAGTATCATTATACTACTACCAACTCCAGGAAGTGAAGGTAACAGTATCATTATACTACTACCAACTCCAGGAAGGTAACAGTATCATTATACTACTACCAACTCCAGGAAGTAACAGTATCATTATACTACTACCAACTCCAGGAAGGTAACAGTATCATTATACTACTACCAACACCAGGAAGGTAACAGTATCATTATACTACTACCAACTCCAGGAAGGTAACAGTATCATTATACTACTACCAACTCCAGGAAGGTAACAGTATCATTATATTACTACCAACTCCAGGAAGTGAAGGTAACAGTATCATTATACTACTACCAACTCCAGGAAGGTAACAGTATCATTATACTACTACCAACTCCAGGAAGTTAACAGTATCATTATACTACTACCAACTCCAGGAAGTGAAGGTAACAGTATCATTATACTACTACCAACTCCAGGAAGTGAAGGTAACAGTATCATTATACTACTACCAACTCCAGGAAGGAAGGTAACAGTATCATTATACTACTACCAACTCCAGGAAGTGAAGGTAACAGTATCATTATATTACTACCAACTCCAGGAAGTGAACAGTATCATTATACTACTACCAACTCCAGGAAGTGAAGGTAACAGTATCATTATACTACTACCAACTCCAGGAAGTGAAGGTAACAGTATCATTATATTACTACCAACTCCAGGAAGTGAAGGTAACAGTATCATTATACTACTACCAACTCCAGGAAGGTAACAGTATCATTATATTACTACCAACTCCAGGAAGGTAACAGTATCATTATATTACTACCAACTCCAGGAAGTGAACAGTATCATTATACTACTACCAACTCCAGGAAGTGAAGGTAACAGTATCATTATACTACTACCAACTCCAGGAAGGTAACAGTATCATTATATTACTACCAACTCCAGGAAGGTAACAGTATCATTATATTACTACCAACTCCAGGAAGGTAACAGTATCATTATACTACTACCAACTCCAGGAAGTGAAGGTAACAGTATCATTATACTACTACCAACTCCAGGAAGTGAAGGTAACAGTATCATTATATTACTACCAACTCCAGGAAGTGAAGGTAACAGTATCATTATACTACTACCAACTCCAGGAAGTGAAGGTAACAGTATCATTATATTACTACCAACTCCAGGAAGTGAAGGTAACAGTATCATTATATTACTACCAACTCCAGGAAGTGAAGGTAACAGTATCATTATATTACTACCAACTCCAGGAAGTGAAGGTAACAGTATCATTATACTACTACCAACTCCAGGAAGTGAAGGTAACAGTATCATTATATTACTACCAACTCCAGGAAGTGAAGGTAACAGTATCATTATATTACTACCAACTCCAGGAAGGTAACAGTATCATTATACTACTACCAACTCCAGGAAGGTAACAGTATCATTATACTACTACCAACTCCAGGAAGTTAACAGTATCATTATACTACTACCAACTCCAGGAAGTGAAGGTAACAGTATCATTATACTACTACCAACTCCAGGAAGTGAAGGTAACAGTATCATTATATTACTACCAACTCCAGGAAGGTAACAGTATCATTATACTACTACCAACTCCAGGAAGTGAAGGTAACAGTATCATTATATTACTACCAACTCCAGGAAGGTAACAGTATCATTATACTACTACCAACTCCAGGAAGGTAACAGTATCATTATACTACTACCAACTCCAGGAAGTGAAGGTAACAGTATCATTATACTACTACCAACTCCAGGAAGGTAACAGTATCATTATACTACTACCAACTCCAGGAAGGTAACAGTATCATTATACTACTACCAACTCCAGGAAGGTAACAGTATCATTATACTACTACCAACTCCAGGAAGGTAACAGTATCATTATACTACTACCAACTCCAGGAAGGTAACAGTATCATTATACTACTACCAACTCCAGGAAGTGAAGGTAACAGTATCATTATACTACTACCAACTCCAGGAAGTGTAACAGTATCATTATATTACTACCAACTCCAGGAAGTGAAGGTAACAGTATCATTATACTACTACCAACTCCAGGAAGTGAAGGTAACAGTATCATTATACTACTACCAACTCCAGGAAGTGAAGGTAACAGTATCATTATATTACTACCAACTCCAGGAAAGGTAACAGTATCATTATACTACTACCAACTCCAGGAAGGTAACAGTATCATTATACTACTACCAACTCCAGGAAGTGAAGGTAACATTATAGTATCATTATATTACTACCAACTCCAGGAAGGTAACAGTATCATTATACTACTACCAACTCCAGGAAGGTAACAGTATCATTATACTACTACCAACTCCAGGAAGTTAACAGTATCATTATACTACTACCAACTCCAGGAAGTGAAGGTAACAGTATCATTATACTACTACCAACTCCAGGAAGTGAAGGTAACAGTATCATTATATTACTACCAACTCCAGGAAGGTAACAGTATCATTATACTACTACCAACTCCAGGAAGTGAAGGTAACAGTATCATTATACTACTACCAACTCCAGGAAGGTAACAGTATCATTATACTACTACCAACTCCAGGAAGTGAAGGTAACAGTATCATTATACTACTACCAACTCCAGGAAGGTAACAGTATCATTATACTACTACCAACTCCAGGAAGTGAAGGTAACAGTATCATTATACTACTACCAACTCCAGGAAGGTAACAGTATCATTATACTACTACCAACTCCAGGAAGTGAAGGTAGCAGTATCATTATACTACTACCAACTCCAGGAAGTGAAGGTAACAGTATCATTATACTACTACCAACTACAGGAAGTGAAGGTAACAGTATCATTATATTACTACCAACTCCAGGAAGGTAACAGTATCATTATACTACTACCAACTACAGGAAGTGAAGGTAGCAGTATCATTATACTACTACCAACTCCAGGAAGGTAACAGTATCATTATACTACTACCAACTCCAGGAAGGTAACAGTATCATTATACTACTACCAACACCAGGAAGGTAACAGTATCATTATACTACTACCAACACCAGGAAGGTAACAGTATCATTATACTACTACCAACTCCAGGAAGGTAACAGTATCATTATATTACTACCAACTCCAGGAAGTGAAGGTAACAGTATCATTATACTACTACCAACTCCAGGAAGGTAACAGTATCATTATACTACTACCAACTCCAGGAAGTGAAGGTAACAGTATCATTATATTACTACCAACTCCAGGAAGTGAACATTATCATTATACTACTACCAACTCCAGGAAGTTAACAGTATCATTATACTACTACCAACTCCAGAAGGTAACAGTATCATTATACTACTACCAACTCCAGGAAGTGAAGGTAACAGTATCATTATACTACTACCAACTCCAGGAAGTGAAGGTAACAGTATCATTATATTACTACCAACTCCAGGAAGGTAACAGTATCATTATACTACTACCAACTCCAGGAAGTAACAGTATCATTATACTACTACCAACTCCAGGAAGGTAACAGTATCATTATACTACTACCAACACCAGGAAGGTAACAGTATCATTATACTACTACCAACACCAGGAAGGTAACAGTATCATTATACTACTACCAACTCCAGGAAGGTAACAGTATCATTATATTACTACCAACTCCAGGAAGTGAAGGTAACAGTATCATTATACTACTACCAACTCCAGGAAGGTAACAGTATCATTATACTACTACCAACTCCAGGAAGTGAAGGTAACAGTATCATTATATTACTACCAACTCCAGGAAGGTAACAGTATCATTATACTACTACCAACTCCAGGAAGTGAAGGTAACAGTATCATTATACTACTACCAACTCCAGGAAGTGAAGGTAACAGTATCATTATACTACTACCAACTCCAGGAAGTGAAGGTAACAGTATCATTATATTACTACCAACTCCAGGAAGTGAACAGTATCATTATACTACTACCAACTCCAGGAAGTGAAGGTAACAGTATCATTATACTACTACCAACTCCAGGAAGTGAAGGTACTACCAACTCCAGGAACAGTATCATTATATTACTACCAACTCCAGGAAGTGAAGGTAACAGTATCATTATACTACTACCAACTCCAGGAAGGTAACAGTATCATTATATTACTACCAACTCCAGGAAGGTAACAGTATCATTATATTACTACCAACTCCAGGAAGTGAAGGTAACAGTATCATTATATTACTACCAACTCCAGGAAGGTAACAGTATCATTATATTACTACCAACTCCAGGAAGGTAACAGTATCATTATACTACTACCAACTCCAGGAAGTGAAGGTAACAGTATCATTATACTACTACCAACTCCAGGAAGTGAAGGTAACAGTATCATTATATTACTACCAACTCCAGGAAGGTAACAGTATCATTATACTACTACCAACTCCAGGAAGTGAAGGTAACAGTATCATTATACTACTACCAACTCCAGGAAGTGAAGGTCCTTGAGCTAAATGATAAACATGTTCCAGTCCATCTCTTTCTACAGTCCTTGATCTAAATGATGAACATGTCTGGGGATATTTATGAGGTTAGATTTATTTTGTTCCTGAGTCTGAACTGAATAGCTTTGACCCGAATGGCAGCCTAATCCCAATAGGCCCTGGTCATAAGAAGGGCACATAGGGAATAGGGTTCAGAGATATTCTCCAACTACCCTTGGCTCTCTGCCAGGTTCTGAAGGCCTTCTGAGACTTGTCATTGGTCAGAGAGGTCAAGGTCCTTCAGTCGATTGGTCTAGAGGACTGGACTTGGAGATAGTAACTGCCTCCTCTCTCTCCCCTCTCTCTCTCTCTCTCTCCCTCTCTCCCTCTCTCCCTCTATCCCTCTATCCCTTCCTCTCTTCCTTCCTTCCTTCCTTCCTTCCTTCCTTCCTTCCTTCCTTCCTTCCTTCCTTCCTTCCTTCCTTCCTTCCTTCCTTCCTTCCTTCCTTCCTTCCTTCCTTCCTTCCTTCCTTCCTTCCCTCCTCCCTCCCTCCTCCCTCCCTCCCTCCCTCCCTCCCTCCTCCCTCCCTCCCTCCCTCCCTCCCTCCCTCCCTAGACCTCTCTCTCTCTCCCTCTCTTCCTCCCTCCCTTCCTTCTTTCCTTCCTCCCTCCCTCCCTCCCTCTCTCTCTCTCTCTCTCTCTCTCTCTCTCTCTCTCTCTCTCTCTCTCAGAACCCAATTTACTATAAAGAGCACTACTATAGATTAGGGCCCTATTGCCTATATAGTGCACTACTTTAGACCACTACTTTGGACGGAGTGAGAGAGGACAATCCCCCTCAGAGTCATTCATTTGGACGGAGTGAGAGAGGACAATCCCCCTCAGAGTCATTCATTTGGACGGAGTGAGAGAGGACAATCCCCTTCAGAGTCATTCATTTGGACGGAGTGAGAGAGGACAATCCCCTTCAGAGTCATTCATTTGGACGGAGTGAGAGAGGACAACCCCCCTCAGAGTCATTCATTTGGACGGAGTGAGAGAGGACAATCCCCTCAGACTCATTCATTTGGACAGAGTGAGAGAGGACAATCCCCCTCAGAGTCATTCATTTGGACGGAGTGAGAGAGGACAACCCCCCTCAGAGTCATTCATTTGGATGGAGTGAGAGAGGACAATCCCCTCAGACTCATTCATTTGGACGGAGTGAGAGAGGACAATCCCCTCAGACTCATTCATTTGGACGGAGTGAGAGAGGACAATCCCCTCAGACTCATTCATTTGGACGGAGTGAGAGAGGACAATCCCCTCAGACTCATTCATTTGGACGGAGTGAGAGAGGACAATCCCCTTCAGAGTCATTCATTTGGACGGAGTCAGAGAGGACAATCCCCTTCAGAGTCATTCATTTGGACGGAGTGAGAGAGGACAACCCCCTCAGACTCATTCATTTGGACGGAGTGAGAGAGGACAACCCTCCCCAGACTCATTCATTTGGACGGAGTGAGAGAGGACAATCCCCCTCAGAGTCATTCATTTGGACGGAGTGAGAGAGGACAATCCCCCTCAGAGTCATTCATTTGGACGGAGTGAGAGAGGACAATCCCCCTCAGACTCATTCATTTGGACGGAGTGAGAGAGGACAATCCCCTTCAGCTCTATAAGCCACAGGAACTCTCCAAGCTTCACAGAGATAAAGAATCTGGCTGTCTGTCTCCACTTTTGGTGTGTCCGAGTGTGTGTGGGCATGTGTGTGTGTGTGTGTGTGTGTGTGTGTGTGTTCCCTATGTGTGTGTGTTGTGACCAGGGCCCTATTGTGTGTGTGAGCACTACTGTGTGTGTGTGGTGCCCATTGTGTTCCATTCAAAGGTAGTGCACTACACAGGTAATAGCGTGCCATTTGGGATGTACCCTCAGACTCATTCATTTGGACAGAGGAGAGAGCCTGTCTGTATGTCTCTGCTCATTCATTTGGACCAGCTGGAAGCCTGATGGACAGAGTAGCTAAACAGATACACCTCTCAGAGTCTCTCTCATTTGGACTCTCTCTCTGTTTCTCTCTCCTGTTTCCCTCTCTGTTTCTCATTCATTTGGACTGAGAGAGGACTCCTCTCTCTTTTACTCATTCATTTCTGAGAGGACAATCCCTCTCTCCCTCAGAGTCATTCTTTGGACTCTCTGAGAGAGGACAATCTCTCTCTGTTACTCTCTCATTCATTTACTCTCTTGAGAGAGGACAATCTCCTCTCTCTGTTACTCATTCATTCTTTACTCTCTCTGAGGACTCTCCCTTCTCATTCATTTGGACGGAGGAGGAGGACAATCCCTCTGACTCATTCTTCTGTTACTCTCTCTCGAGAGGACAATCTCTCTGTCCCTCTGTCCTCATTCATTTCTCTCTCTGAGGACAATCTCTCTGTTTCTCCTCTCTGACTCTCTCTCTGTTACTGGACGGAGTGAGAGAGGACAATCTCTCTCTCTCTAGACTCTTCATTTGGACGGAGTGAGAGAGTTACTCAGACTCTCATTTCTCTCTAGATCTCTCTCTCTTTCTGTCACTCTCCTCTCTCATTCATTTGGACTCTCTCCCTCTCATTCATTTGGACGGAGTGAGAGAGGACTCTCTCTCTCTCTCTCCTCTCTGTTACTCTCCCTTCTCATTCTTTACTCTCTCTCTCTCTGTTACTCTCTCCTCAGACTCTCTCTCTTTTCATTTGGACGGAGTGAGAGAGGACATCTCTCTCTCATTTGTCATTCTCATTCTCTGGAGTGAGAGAGGACAATCTCCTTCAGAGTCATTCATTTGGACGGAGTGAGAGAGGACAAATCCTCCTCTCAGTCATTCATTTGGACTGTGAGAGAGACTCTCTCTCTCTGACTCATTCATTTCTCTCTCTGAGAGAGAGGACAATCCTCTCTCAGAGTCATTCATTTGGATGGAGTCTGTCTCTCTCTCTGGACTGTCTCTCTGTTTCTCTCTCTCTGTTTCTCATTCATTTCTCTGACTCTCTCTCAGAGAGGACGCTCTCTCTCTCTTCTCTCTCTCTTCTCTGTGGACGGACTCTCTCTTTCTCTCACTCTCTCTCTCTCTCTCTCCTCTCTCTCTCTCTCTCTCTTCTCTTTGTTTCTCTCTCTCTCTTTCTGTCCCCTCTCTCTCTCTGTTCTCTCTCTCAGACTCTCTCTCTCTTTCTCTCGGAGGAGAGAGGACAATCCCTCTGTCCCTCTCTCTTTGTTTCTCTCAATCTCTCTCCCTCTCTCTCTCTCATTCATTTGGACTCTCTGAGAGAGGACAATCTCTCTCTCTCTCTCTCATCTCATTTGGACAGAGTCTGTTAGGACAATCCCCTTCTGTTTCATCTCATGTTACTCTCTCAGAGAGGACAATCCCTTCTCTCTCTCTTTTGGACTCTCTGAGAGAGGACAACTCCCTCAGACTCTTCATTTCTCAGAGTCTCTGTTACGCTCTCTCTCTCTCTCTTTGGACTCTCTCTCTGAGGACTCTTTCTGTTACTCTCATTCATTCTGTTACTCTCTCTCTGTCCCTCTCTCCCTCTGTTCAGACTCATTCATTTTGGAGGTGAGAGGACAATCCCTCCTCAGTTCTCATTCATTTGGATGGAGTGAGAGGACAATCTCCCCTGTCTCCTCTCATCCCTCTGAGAGAGGACTCTCTCTCAGTTTCATTCTCTTTGGACAGAGTCTCTGAGGACAATCCCCTTCAGAGTCATTCATCTGTTACTCTCTCTCTCTGTTACTCTCTCTCTCTCTGTTACTCATTCATTTGGACTCTCTGTTACAATCCCCTCAGAGTCATTTTTGGACGGAGTCAGAGAGGACAATCCCCTTCAGAGTCATTCATTTGGATGGAGTCTCTCCCTCAATCCCCTCAGAGTCATTCATTTGTTACGGAGTCAGAGAGTTACAATCCCTTCAGCTTTCTCTCTGTTAATCTCTCCTCTTCACAGAGATAAAGAATCTGGCTGTCTGTCTCCACTTTTCTGTCTGTGTGTGTGTGTGTCTGTGTGTGTGTGTGTGTTACTCTCTCTCTCTGTGTGTGTGTGTGTCTGTCTCTGTGTGTCTCTGTGTGTGTGTGTCTGTGTGTGTCTGTTTCTCTCTTTCTCTGTTTCTCTGTCTTTCTGTTTGTGTCTCTGTGTGTCTGTGTCTCTGTTTCTGTGTGGTCTCTAAGGTAGTGCACTACACAGGTAATAGCGTGCCATTTGGGATGTACCCCTACACTTCAGAGAGGAAGAGAGCCTGTCTCTCTGTCTCTGCTCACATCCTCTTAGACCAGCTGGAAGCCTCTGACAGAGTAGCTAAACTTACAATCTCTTTCTCTCTCTCTCTCTCTGTTTCTCTCTCTTTCTGTTTATCTCTCTTTCTGTTTCTCTCTCTCTGTTTCTCTCTCTCTCTCTCTCTCTGTTTCTCTCTCTGTTTCTCTCTCTTTCTGTTTATCTCTCTGTTTCTCTCTCTCTGTTTCTCTCTCTCTCTCTGTTCTCTCTCTCTCTCTCTCTCTCTCTCTCTCTCTCTCTCTCTCTCTCTCTACTCTCTCTCTCTCTGCTTTCTTTCTCTCTCTCTCTCTGTTACTCTCTCTCTCTCTCTCTGTTTCTCTCTCTCTCTTTGTTTCTCTCTCGCTCTTTGTTACTCTCTCTCTCTTTGTTACTCTCTCTCTCCCTGTTCTCTCTCTCTCTCTGTTGCTCTCTCTTTCTGTTATCTCTCTCTTCTCTCTCTCTCTCTCTGTTACTCTCTCTCCTCTCTCTCTCTGTTACGCTCTCTCTCTCTCTCTGTTACTCTCTCTCTCTCTCTCTCTCTCTCTTTCTACTCTCTCTCTCCTCTGTTACTCTCTCTCTCTCTCTCTTCTTTGTTACTCTCTCTCTCTCTATTTACTCTCTCTCTCTCTCTTCTCTCTGTACTCTCTCTCTCCTCTGTTACTCTCTCTCTCTCTGTTATTTCTCTCTCTCTCCTCTGTACTCTCTCTCTCTCTCTCTCTCTCTCTCTCTGTTACTCTCTCTCTCTCTCTCTCTCTCTCTCTCTCTCTCTCTCTCTCTCTCTCTCTCTCTCTCCCCTTCTCTCTCTCTAATACTGTTATCTTCACCCTTACCTTCTCTTTCCTCTAGTGGAGGAGGAAATAACCCCTCTTAAAATAACAACAACAACAACAGAACTATATCATTTGATTGAGATATCGTCTTTCAAAAGAACAAGACTGTTCTAATTTGTCTTGAAAGGTTACACACAGTGGGGAACATGCAAATCATTTATTGATTGTCTCCAATTTGGTGATTAAACACAGTCGGAGTAAATTTTGAACACCGGGAACGTTCGTATTTTAGAACTGTGTGTCATTGGTAAGCCTTATTCAGATGCCATTCAATCACGCTCTGCAATCAATATGCAGCAGCACTCACACTCGAATGTCTTTCGGGCAACCAGAGACAATTTTGTCCTCATTCATTTTGATTAAAATTCTGCACTGTGCTGCGATTTTCATGCTTACTGTGAACATGATCAAAGAACAGACACCAGCAGTTGGTTGCCATGGAACGGCTGAGATTGGAACCAGGAAGGAATGTTGGACTGATGTTACCCGAAGAGAGTCCAATATTTTTATTTTATTTTAACTTGGCAAATCAGTTAATAAACAAATTCTTATTTTCAATGACGGCCTAGGAATAGTGGGTTAACTTGCCTTGTTCAGGGGAATAGTGGGTTAACTAGCCTTGTTCAGGGGAATAGTGGGTTAACTGCCTTGTTCAGGGGAATAGTGGGTTAACTTGCCTTGTTCAGGGGAATAGTGGGTTAACTAGCCTTGTTCAGGGGAACAGTGGGTTAACTGCCTTGTTCAGGGGAATAGTGGGTTAACTTGCCTTGTTCAGGGGAACAGTGGGTTAACTAGCCTTGTTCAGGGGAATAGTGGGTTAACTTGCCTTGTTCAGAAATGGGTTAACTAGCCTTGTTCAGGGAATAGTGGGTTAACTAGCCTTGTTCAGGGGAATAGTGGGTTAACTAGCCTTGTTCAGGGGAATAGTGGGTTAACTAGCCTTGTTCAGGGGAATAGTGGGTTAACTAGCCTTGTTCAGGGGAATAGTGGGTTAACTAGCCTTGTTCAGGGGAATAGTGGGTTAACTTCAGCCTTGTTCAGGGGAATAGTGGGTTAACTAGCCTTGTTCAGAATAGTGGGTTAACTAGCCTTGTTCAGGGGAATAGTGGGTTAACTAGCCTTGTTCAGGGGAATAGTGGGTTAACTAGCCTTGTTCAGGGGAATAGTGGGTTAACTAGCCTTGTTCAGGGGAATAGTGGGTTAACTAGCCTTGTTCAGGGGAATAGTGGGTTAACTAGCCTTGTTAAGTGGGTTAACTAGCCTTGTTTGGGGAATAGTGGGTTAACTGAGCCTTGTTCAGGGGAATAGTGGGTTAATTGCCTTGTTCAGCTGAATAGTTTAACTAGCCTTGTTCAGGGGAATAGTGGGTTAACCAGCCTTGTTCAGGGAATAGTGGGTTAACTAGCCTTGTTCAGGGGAATGTGGGTTAACTTGCCTTGTTCAGGGGAATAGTGGGTTAACTAGCCTTGCACCAGGGAATGTTTAACTAGTTTGTTCAGGGGAATAGTGGGTTAACTAGCCTGTTCAGGGGAATATCTTGTTTGGCCTGGTATGGTTCTCAATCAGAGGCAGCTGTCAATCGTTTCCCTGATTGAGTGTTTAGGGAGCCTGTTTTCACCAGCCAGAACTGTTTCCTGTTGTGTGTCTGCACCAGCCAGAACTGTTTCCTGTTGTGTGTCTGCACCCAGAAGCCAGAACTGTTTCCTATTGAGTGTCTGCACCAGCCAGAACTGTTTCCTATTGAGTGTCTGCACCAGCCAGAACTGTTTCCTGTTGAGTGTCTGCACCAGCCAGAACTGTTTCCTGTTGTGTGTCTGCACCAGCCAGAACTGTTTCCTGTTGTGTGTCTGCACCAGCCAGAACTGTTTCCTGTTGTGTGTCTGCACCAGCCAGAACTGTTTCCTGTTGTGTGTCTGCACCAGCCAGAACTGTTTCTCTGTTGTGTGTCTGCACCAGCCAGAACTGTTTCCTGTTGTGTGTCTGCACCAGCCAGAACTGTTTCCTGTTGTGTGTTTGCACCAGCCAGAACTGTTTCCTGTTGTGTGTTTGCACCAGCCAGAACTGTTTCCTGTTGTGTGTCTGCACCAGCCAGAACTGTTTTCTGGTCGTTTCTCTTTGTTAGTTGTGTTATTTCCGTGTTAATTCTAATAATTATGGACCACGCTGCACCTTGTCCTCACCTTCTCCCACCAACAACGGCCGTTCCACCAACACTCTAGCCACTAGGGTACCTGCTGCCCCAGTATGCACCAGAGTTGTGTCCAGGAGTCCTAAAGGACTAGAAGGGCACCAGGCATTGTTATGAAGGGTTGTGTCTGTGTGATCATCAGGTTAGCACCGGTCAGGTTAGCCCTGGTCAGGTCAGGCCGTGGTCAGATTAGCCGTGGTCAGGTTAGCCGTGGTCAGATTAGCCCTGGTCAGGTTAGCCAGGTTGGTCAGATTAGCCTGGTCAGATTAGCCCTGGTCAGATTAGCCGTGGTCAGATTAGCCGTGGTCAGGTTAGCCGTGGTCAGGTTAGCCCTGGTCAGGTTAGCCCTGGTCAGGTTAGCCGTGGTCAGATTAGCCCTGGTCAGGTTAGCCTGGTCAGGTTAGCCGTGGTCAGATTAGCCTGGTCAGGGTCAGATTAGCCGTGGTCAGGTTAGCCGTGGTCAGATTAGCCCTGGTCAGGTTAGCCGTGGTCAGGTTAGCCCTGGGTTAGCCGTGGTCAGATTAGCCGTGGTCAGGTTAGCCGTGGTCAGATTAGCCGTGGTCAGGTTAGCCGTGGTCAGGTTAGCCGTGGTCAGATTAGCCCTGGTCAGGTTAGCAGGTTAGTGGTCAGATTAGCCCTGGTCAGGTTAGCCGTGGTCAGGTTAGCTGTGGTCAGATTAGCCCTGGTCAGGTTAGCCGTGGTGGTCAGATTAGCCCTGGTCAGGTTAGCCGTGGGCCCTGGTCAGGCTTCCGTCCCTGGTCAGGTTAGCCCTGGTCAGGTTAGCCTGGTCAGATTAGCCCTGGTCAGGTTAGCCGTGGTCAGGTTAGCCCTGGTCAGGTTAGCCCTGGTCAGGTTAGCCCTGGTCAGGTTAGCCGTGGTCAGGTTAGCCCTGGTCAGGTTAGCCGTGGTTGGGATTAGCCCTGGTCAGGTTAGCCGTGGTCAGATTAGCCCTGGTCAGGTTAGCCTGGTCAGGTTCAGGTTAGCCAGGTTAGCCTGGTCAGGTTAGCCCTGGTCAGGTTAGCCGTGGTCAGGTTATCCATGGTCAGGTTAGCCGTGGTCAGGTAACGTTCTATGTATGTGTATTCCTATGGTTGCTAGTACCTTTAATATGACCACGTATGTCTGAGGGTTACAGCAGGCTTATCTCAATCTGCTCATGGGTTTATCAAACATATTGCCCGTTCCATTGTCCCACATTTCGTTGAAGTATGTCTGTATGTTACGTTGTTTGAAACCAGAACCGCTAGAACTCTCACCTCCAGAAAGCAATTGTCTGTGGAGACCCTGTGCTCCTGTCACAAATTGCACCCTAATCCCTAAGTAGTGTCCTATGGGCCCTGGTCAAAAGAAGGGAATTAGGGTGTCATTTAGGACACTGCCTGGCTTCTCACCTGAGTGCATTACTGACGTATTGAAATATAAAGAGCTCTCAGTAAAAGGTTTCTGGTTTATTAAGTTATAATTGTGTCTGTTCAAAGTGTTGGTGACTCAGCGTGTCAGTCATCTTTAACATGTATTGGGTCAATCTTTCCTCTGTGCTTTGGTTGGCTCCCTGCTGTTCTCTCTATCCCTGCTCCCTGCTGCTCTCTTCCCTTCTCTCCCACAGATTTTCAGCCTCTCTCTCCATCTCTCTCTCGATCTCCCCATCTCTCTCTCGACTCCCCCCTCTCCTTCTCTCTCTATCTCTCTCTCTCTCTCTCTCTCTCTCTATTGCTCTCTCTCCATCTCCATCCCTCCACCCCCTCTCTCTCCATCCCCTCTTTCTATCTCCATCTCTCTCTCTCCATCCCCTCTCTATCTTACTCAGTCTCCCTCCCTCTCCCCATTTCTGTCCCTCCCTACCCCCTCGCTTTCTCCCCTCTCCTTCTCTCTATCGTGTTTCTTTCCGCCTTCAATACAAACTGAGAGGAAACTGAGAGGAAACCAAACTGAGAGGAAACAGAATGACTCAGGAGTGTTCAATACCAAACTGAGAGGAAACAGAAAGACTCAGGAGTGTTCAATACCAAACTGAGAGGAAACCTGAAGACTCAGGAGTGTTCAATACCAAACTGAGAGGGAACCTGAAGACTCAGGAGTGTTCAATACCAAACTGAGAGGGAACCTGAAGACTCAGGAGTGTTCAATACCAAACTGAGAGGGAACCTGAAGACCCAGGAGTGTTCAATACCAAACTGAGAGGGAAACTCAGGAGTGTTCAATACCAAACTGAGAAGACTCAGGAGTGTTCAAACCAAACTGAGAGGAAACAAAGAGAGGAGGAACCAAACTGAGAGGGAACCTGAAGACTCAGTAGTGTTCAATACCAAACTGAGAGGAACCAGAATGACTCAGGAGTGTTCAATACCAAACTGAGAGGAAACAGAATGACTCAGGAGTGTTCAATACCAAACTGAGAGGAAACAGAAAGACTCAGGAGTGTTCAATACCAAACTGAGAGGGAACCTGAAGACTCAGGAGGTTCAATACCAAACTGAGAGGAAACAGAGAGAGACTCAGGAGTGTTCAATACCAAACTGAGAGGAAACCTAATGACCCAGGAGTGTTCAATACCAAACTGAGAGGAAACAGAAAGACTCAGGAGTTTTCAATACCAAACTGAGAGGAAACAGAGAGACTCAGGAGTGTTCAATACCAAACTGAGAGGAAACCTAATGACTCAGGAGTGTTCAATACCAAACTGAGAGGAAACAGAAAGACTCAGGAGTGTTCAATACCAAATTGAGAGGAAACAGAGAGACTCAGGAGGAGGGAGGGACAGAGACTCCACATCTACGGGTTGTTGAGGATGGATACGGATGAAGGGACATAACATGATATATGGATGGAGGGAGGGACAGAACATGCTGGTCTTTATCTACGGGTTGTTGAGGAGGGACATAACATGCTGGTCTTTATCTACGGGTTGAGGAGGGACATAACATGCTGCCCTTTATCTACGGGTTGTTGAGGAGGGACATAACATGCTGGTCTTTATCTACGGGTTGAGGAGGGACATAACATGCTGGTCTTTATCTACGGGTTGAGGAGGGACATAACATGCTGGTCTTTATCTACAGGTTGAGGAGGGACATAACATGCTGGTCTTTATCTACGGGTTGAGGAGGGTCGATGTGTCCAGTATGAAGGAAGTCAGATGAACTTGTGGACACCGTTTTCAGGTCTGTGTGTCCAGTATGAAGGAAGTCAGAGGTAGTTTCTCACTGAGAAAGGGACTTAACATTTTTTTAATTAAAAAATAAATAAATCTGTGGCTGAGGAGGGATGTCGTGGGTGGATATGGAGGAAGGAAGTAAAGGAACTTAACGTGGGGTTTTCATCAGTGGTCTGACACAGACGGGGCTGTAATGAAGGGGTCATGAATAGAAATGAAACGGATGGGGGCGTGCCACCTATAATAAGAACCACCATGAGGTTAGATTCATCCAGCATGACTCACGCAGACCACAGAAACCAGAGCTCTGGAATGGAAACGAACAGAAACCAGAGCTCTGGAATGGAAACGAACAGAAACCAGAGCTCTGGAATGGAAACTAACAGAAACCAGAGCTCTGGAATGGAAACTAACAGAAACCAGAGCTCTGGAATGGAAACGAACAGAAACCAGAGCTCTGGAATGGAAACGAACAGAAACCAGAGCTCTGGAATGGAAACGAACAGAAACCAGATCTCTGGAATGGAAACGAACAGAAACCAGAGCTCTGGAATGGAAACAAACAGAAACCAGAGCTCTGGAATGGAAACGAACAGAAACCAGAGCTCTGGAATGGAAACGAACAGAAACCAGAGCTCTGGAATAGAAACAAACAGAAACCAGAGCTCTGGAATGGAAACTAACAGAAACCAGAGCTCTGGAATGGAAACGAACAGAAACCAGAGCTCTGGAATGGAAACGAACAGAAACCAGAGCTCTGGAATAGAAACGAACAGAAACCAGAGCTCTGGAATAGAAACAAACAGAAACCAGAGCTCTGGAATGGAAACGAACAGAAACCAGAGCTCTGGAATGGAAACAAACAGAAACCAGAGCTCTGGAATGGAACGAACAGAAACCAGAGCTCTGGAATGGAAACGAACAGAAACCAGAGCTCTGGAATGGAAACGAACAGAAACCAGAGCTCTGGAATGGAAACGAACAGAAACCAGAGCTCTGACAGAAGCTCTGGAATGGAAACGAACAGAAACCAGAGCTCTGACAGAACCAAGGGAATGGAAACTAACAGAGATGCAGAGAGAGATGAGATGTATCAGGGAGATGTCTATGGTGTTTTCATCAGAGAGAGAGGGAGATGTATCAGGGAGATGTCTATGGTGTTTTCATCAGAGAGAGAGGGAGATGTATCAGGGAGATGTCTATGGTGTTTTCATCAGAGAGAGAGGGAGATGTATCAGGGAGATGTCTGTGGTGTTTTCATCAGAGAGAGAGGGAGATGTATCAGGGAGATGTCTGTGGTGTTTTCATCAGAGAGAGAGGGAGATGTATCAGGGAGATGTCTATGGTGTTTTCATCAGAGAGAGGGAGATGTATCAGGGAGATGTCTATGGTGTTTTCATCAGAGAGAGAGGGAGATGTATCAGGGAGATGTCTGTGGTGTTTTCATCAGAGAGAGAGGGAGATGTATCAGGGAGATGTCTGTGGTGTTTTCATCAGAGAGAGAGGGAGATGTATCAGGAGATGTCTATGGTGTTTTCATCAGAGAGAGAGGGAGATGTATCAGGGAGATGTCTATGGTGTTTTCATCAGAGAGAGAGGGAGATGTATCAGGGAGATGTCTGTGGTGTTTTCATCAGAGAGAGAGGGAGATGTATCAGGGAGATGTCTGTGGTGTTTTCATCAGAGAGAGAGGGAGATGTATCAGGGAGATGTCTGTGGTGTTTTCATCAGAGAGAGAGGGAGATGTATCAGGGAGATGTCTATGGTGTTTTCATCAGAGAGAGAGGGAGATGTATCAGGGAGATGTCTGTGGTGTTTTCATCAGAGAGAGAGGGAGATGTATCAGGGAGATGTCTGTGGTGTTTTCATCAGAGAGAGAGGGAGATGTATCAGGGAGATGTCTGTGGTGTTTTCATCAGAGAGAGAGAGGAGATGTATCAGGGAGATGTCTGTGGTGTTTTCATCAGAGAGAGAGGGAGATGTATCAGGGAGATGTCTGTGGTGTTTTCATCAGATAGAGAGGGAGATGTATCAGGAGATGTCTGTGGTGTTTTCATCAGAGAGAAGGGAGATGTATCAGGAGATGTCTGTGGTGTTTTCATCAGAGAGAGAGAGATGTATCAGGGAGATATCAGATGGTGACAGACAGGAGAGAACCACAGGGAGAGCTGATGACTGACATCAGGAGAGAAGGAGAGACCACAGCAGATGACTGACAGACAGGAGAGAACCACAGATCAGGGACAGCAGATGACTGACAGACAGGAGAGAACCACAGACTACAGCAGATGACTGACAGACAGGAGAGAACCACAGACTACAGCAGATGACTGACAGACAGAGAGAGAACCACAGGCTACAGCAGATGACTGACAGACAGGAGAGAACCACAGGCTCCAGCAGATGACTGACAGACAGGAGAGAACCACAGACTACAGCAGATGACTGACAGACAGGAGAGAACCACAGGCTCCAGCAGATGACTGACAGACAGGAGAGAACCACAGACTACAGATGACTGACAGACAGTAGAGAACCACAGGCTCCAGCAGATGACTGACAGACAGGAGAGAACCACAGGCTCCAGCAGATGACTGACAGACAGTAGAGAACCACAGGCTCCAGCAGATGACTGACAGACAGGAGAGAACCACAGGCTCCAGCAGATGACTGACAGACAGGAGAGAACCACAGACTACAGATGACTGACAGACAGGAGAGAACCACAGGCTCCAGCAGATGACTGACAGACAGGAGAGAACCACAGGCTCCAGCAGATGACTGACAGACAGAGAGAACCACAGGCTCCAGCAGATGACTGACAGACAGTAGAGAACCACAGGCTACAGATGACTGACAGACAGGAGAGAACCACAGGCTCCAGCAGATGACTGACAGACAGAGAGAACCACAGACTACAGATGACTGACAGACAGGAGAGAACCACAGGCTCCAGCAGATGACTGACAGACAGGAGAGAACCACAGACTACAGATGACTGACAGACAGGAGAGAACCACAGGCTCCAGCAGATGACTGACAGACAGGAGAGAACCACAGACTACAGATGACTGACAGACAGGAGAGAACCACAGACTACAGATGACTGACAGACAGGAGAGAACCACAGACCAGCAGATGACTGACAGACAGGAGAGAACCACAGGCTCCAGCAGATGACTGACAGACAGGAGAGAACCACAGACTACAGATGACTGACAGACAGTAGAGAACCACAGGCTCCAGCAGATGACTGACAGACAGGAGAGAACCACAGACTACAGATGACTGACAGACAGTAGAGAACCACAGGCTCCAGCAGATGACTGACAGACAGGAGAGAACCACAGACTACAGATGACTGACAGACAGTAGAGAACCACAGGCTACAGCAGATGACTGACAGACAGGAGAGAACCACAGGCTAGAGAACCACAGCAGATGACTGACAGACAGGAGAGAACCACAGGCTCCAGCAGATGACTGACAGACAGGGAGAGAACCACAGGCTCCAGCAGATGACTGACAGACAGGAGAAACCACAGGCTCCAGCAGATGACTGACAGACAAGAGAGAACCCAGATGACTGACAGACAAGAGAGAACCACAGACTACAGATGACGGACAGACAGGAGAGAACCACAGGCTACAGCAGATGACTGACAGACAGGAGAGAACCACAGACTACAGATGACTGACAGACAGTAGAGAACCACAGGCTCCAGATGACTGACAGACAGGAGAGAACCACAGGCTCCAGCAGATGACTGACAGACAGGAGAGAACCACAGGCTCCAGCAGATGACTGACAGACAGGAGAGAACCACAGGCTACAGCAGATGACTGACAGACAGGAGAGAACCACAGACTACAGCAGATGACTGACAGACAGGAGAGAACCACAGGCTCCAGCAGATGACTGACAGACAGTAGAGAACCACAGGCTACAGATGACTGACAGACAGGAGAGAACCACAGGCTCCAGCAGATGACTGACAGACAGGAGAGAACCACAGACTACAGCAGATGACTGACAGACAGGAGAGAACCACAGACTACAGATGACTGACAGACAGGAGAGAACCACAGACTACAGATGACTGACAGACAGGAGAGAAACACAGGCTACATATGACTGACAGACAGGACCAGGGACCAGGTTAGAACCAGGATAAACCAGCTAATCCCACCTCTGTGCTCCCCTCAAGGGGCGCAGCCGACCCGCTCTAGCCCCCCTACAGGCCTGCTCTGACTCCCTCCAGGCAGACACGAGCCCCCATGACCCCCCCTGGAAAACACATCTCTCCAAATCTCTCTGACAGGCACATTGGGGCACGTGCATACACAAACACGTACACAGTGACACAAACACATCTCCCTCATCCCTACCCTCCCCCCTCTCTCTCCCCTCCCTGTCTCCATTACAGCCCTTCTCTCTCTCTGTCTCTCTCTGCCTCTCTCTCTCTCTTTTCTCTCTGTCTCTCTGTCTCTCTCTCTCTTTCTCTCTGTCTCTCTCTGTCTCTCTCTCTCTCTCTCTCTCTCTCTCTCTTTTCTCTCTCTTTCTCTCTCTGTCTCTCTTTCACTGTCTCTCTCTCTCTGTCTCTCTGTCTCGCTCTCTCTCTCTTTCTTTCTCTGTCTGTCTCTCTCTCTCTCTTTCTCTCTCTCTCTGTCTCTCTCTCTTTCTTTCTGTCTCTCTCTGTCTCCTCTCTCTCATTCTCTGTCTCTCTCTTTTCTCTCTCTCTCTCTCTCTCTCTCTGTCTCTCTCTCTCCTGGCTAATCAGATATGTGTGATCCAGGAGTTCACCTCTCCAGGGATACAGTAGCTAGAGAGTGGATGAAGTAATGGTTGTTAACACTAGCTCTGGAGCAGACTACAGCCGACTACTGCAGAGAGACTGCCCTGTAGTTAACATGACGCTTTAACTGCCAGGCAGAGGAGAACAGGAGACCAGTTGTTCATCACCAGGCAGGGAGTCAGGCCAGTTGTACATCAACAGGCAGGGAGTCAGGCCAGTTGTACATCATCAGGCAGGGAGTCAGGCCAGTTGTTCATCACCAGGCAGGGAGTCAGGCCAGTTGTTCATCACCAGGCAGGGAGTCAGGCCAGTTGTTCATCAACAGGCAAGGAGTCAGGCCAGTTGTTCATCAACAGGCAGGGAGTCAGGCCAGTTGTTCATCAACAGGCAGGGAGTCAGGCCAGTTGTTCATCAACAGGCAGGGAGTCAGGCCAGTTGTTCATCAACAGGCAGGGAGTCAGGCCAGTTGTTCATCAACAGGTAGGGAGTCAGGCCAGTTGTTCATCAACAGGCAGGGAGTCAGGCCAGTTGTTCATCATCAGGCAGGGAGTCAGGCCAGTTGTTCATCATCAGGCAGGGAGTCAGGCCAGTTGTTCATCAACAGGCAGGGAGTCAGGCCAGTTGTTCATCAACAGGCAGGGAGTCAGGCCAGTTGTTCATCAACAGGCAGGAGTCAGGCCAGTTGTTCATCAACAGGCAGGGAGTCAGGCCAGTTGTTCATCATCAGGCAGGGAGTCAGGCCAGTTGTTCATCACCAGGCAGGGAGTCAGGCCAGTTGTTCCGACATGTTCTCGTGAGCCCCCTCATGGATCACAGTGACTGGTAAATTGACATCATGTGTCCCTAATGCCACCCTGTTCCCGATTTAGTGCACCACTTTTGCCCAGGGTAGTGCCCTATTAGGAACAGACAGCGCCGTTCCTTTACCTTTCCTCATGACGCCATCTTTACAGTAGAAACAGGGTGAGCAATCTGCCGAAACATCCTAAAAGGGAAAAGCATCATGGCCAAGCATCAATAGCTTTCTATTAGAGGGATCTATAGGTGCTGAATAGCTGGAACCAGGATCTTCTATTAGAAGGTTCTATAGGTGCTGAATAGTGTCCATTTACTATTCTCCAATGCTTTGTCTCTCTGAGTTCAGCGCCACGGACAGTACCCAGTCCCTCTGAGTTCAGCACCATGGACAGTACCCAGTCTCTGAGTTCCGCACCACGGACAGTACCCAGTCTCTGAGTTCAGCACCACGGACAGTACCCAGTCTCTGTGATGTCAGCCCCACGGACAGTACCCAGTCTCTGTGATGTCAGCCCCACGGACAGTACCCAGTCTCTCTGAGTTCAGCACCATGGACAGTACCCAATCTCTCTGAGTTCAGCACCATGGACAGTACCCAGTCTCTCTGGGTTCAGCACCATGGACAGTACCCAGTCTCTGTGAGTTCCGCCCACGTACAGTACCCAGTCTCTCTGAGTTCAGCACCACGGACAGTATCCAGTCTCTCTGAGTTCAGCACCATGGACAGTACCCAGTCTCTCTGGGTTCAGCACCATGGACTGTACCCAGTATCTGTGAGTTCAGCACCACGGACAGTACCCAGTCTCTCTGAGTTCAGCACCACGGACAGTACCCAGTCTCTCTGAGTTCAGCACCACGGACAGTACCCAGTCTCTCTGAGTTCAGCACCACGGACAGTACCCAGTCTCTCTGAGTTCAGCACCACGGACAGTACCCAGTCTCTCTGAGTTCAGCACCACGGACATTTTAACATTTACATTTAAGTCATTTAGCAGACGCTCTTATCCAGAGCGACTTACAAATTGGTGCATTCACCTTATGACATCCAGTGGGACAGTCACTTAACAATAGTGCATCTAAAACTTAGGGGGGGTGGGGTGAGAGGGATTACTTAACCTATCCTAGGTATTCCTTAAAGAGGTGGGGTTTCAGGTGTCTCCGGAAGGTGGTGATTGACTCCGCTGTCCTGGCGTCGTGAGGGAGTTTGTTCCACCATTGGGGGCCAGGGCAGCGAACAGTTTTGACTGGGCTGAGCGGGAGCTGTACTTCCTCAGTGGTAGGGAGGCGAGCAGGCCAGAGGTGGATGAACGCAGTGCCCTTGTTTGGGTGTAGGGCCTGATCAGAGCCTGGAGGTACTGAGGTGCCGTTCCCCTCACAGCTCCGTAGGCAAGCACCATGGTCT
Organism: Oncorhynchus gorbuscha; assembly: GCF_021184085.1. Classification (NCBI taxonomy): domain Eukaryota; kingdom Metazoa; phylum Chordata; class Actinopteri; order Salmoniformes; family Salmonidae; genus Oncorhynchus; species Oncorhynchus gorbuscha. The sequence continues at coordinate 75,169 of NW_025746096.1, forward strand.
TGTAGCGGATGCGAGCTTCAACTGGAAGCCAGTGGAGAGAACGGAGGAGCGGGGTGACGTGAGAGAACTTGGGAAGGTTGAACACCAGACGGGCTGCGGCGTTCTGGATGAGTTGAAGGGGTTTAATGGCACAGGCAGGGAGCCCAGCCAACAGCGAGTTGCAGTAATCCAGACGGGAGATGACAAGTGCCTGGATTAGGACCTGCGCCGCTTCCTGTGTGAGGCAGGGTCGTACTCTGCGGATGTTGTAGAGCATGAACCTACAGGAACGGGCCACCGCCTTGATGTTAGTTGAGAACGACAGGGTGTTGTCCAGGATCACGCCAAGGTTCTTAGCGCTCTGGGAGGAGGACACAATGGAGTTGTCAACCGTGATGGCGAGATCATGGAACGGGCAGTCCTTCCCGGGAGGAAGAGCAGCTCCGTCTTGCCGAGGTTCAGCTTGAGGTGGTGATCCGTCATCCACACTGATATGTCTGCCAGACATGCAGAGATGCGATTCGCCACCTGGTCATCAGAAGGGGGAAAGGAGAAGATTAATTGTGTGTCGTCTGCATAGCAATGATAAGAGAGACCATGTGAGGTTATGACAGAGCCAAGTGACTTGGTGTATAGCGAGAATAGGAGAGGGCCAAGAACAGAGCCCTGGGGACACCAGTGGTGAGAGCGCGTGGTGAGGAGACAGATTCTCGCCACGCCACCTGGTAGGAGCGACCTGTCAGGTAGGACGCAACCAAGCGTGGGCCGCGCCGGAGATGCCCAACTCGGAGAGGGTGGAGAGGAGGATCTGATGGTTCACAGTATCGAAGGCAGCCGATAGATCTAGAAGGATGAGAGCAGAGGAGAGAGAGTTAGCTTTAGCAGTGCGGAGCGCCTCCGTGATACAGAGGAGAGCAGTCTCAGTTGAATGACTAGTCTTGAAACCTGACTGATTTGGATCAAGAAGGTCATTCAGAGAGAGATAGCGGGAGAGCTGGCCAAGGACGGCACGTTCAAGAGTTTTGGAGAGAAAAGAAAGAAGGGATACTGGTCTGTAATTGTTGACATCGGAGGGATCGAGTGTAGGTTTTTTCAGAAGGGGTGCAACTCTCGCTCTCTTGAAGACGGAAGGGACGTAGCCAACGGTCAGGGATGAGTTGATGAGCGAGGTGAGGTAAGGGAGAAGGTCTCCGGAAATGGTCTGGAGAAGAGAGGAGGGGATAGGGTCAAGCGGGCAGGTTGTTGGGCGGCCGGCCGTCACAAGACGCGAGATTTCATCTGGAGAGAGAGGGGAGAAAGAGGTCAGAGCACAGGGTAGGGCAGTGTGAGCAGAACCAGCGGTGTCGTTTGACTTAGCAAACGAGGATCGGATGTCGTCGACCTTCTTTTCAAAATGGTTGACGAAGTCATCTGCAGAGAGGGAGGAGGGGGGGGAGGGGGCGGAGGATTCAGGAGGGAGGAGAAGGTGGCAAAGAGCTTCCTAGGGTTAGAGGCAGAAGCTTGGAATTTAGCGTGGTAGAAAGTGGCTTTAGCAGCAGAGACAGAGGAGGAAAATGTAGAGAGGAGGGAGTGAAAGGATGCCAGGTCCGCAGGGAGGCGAGTTTTCCTCCATTTCCGCTCGGCTGCCCGGAGCCTGTTCTGTGAGCTCGCAATGAGTCATCGAGCCACGGAGCGGGAGGGGAGGACCGAGCCGGCCTGGAGGATAGGGGACATAGAGAGTCAAGGGATGCAGAGAGGGAGGAGAGGAGGGTTGAGGAGGCAGAATCAGGAGATAGGTGGGAGAAGGTTTGAGCGGAGGGAAGAGATGATAGGATGGAAGAGGAGAGAGTAGCGGGGGAGAGAGAGCGAAGGTTGGGACGGCGCGATGCCATCCGAGTAGGGGCAGTGTGGGAGGTGTTGGATGAGAGCGAGAGGGAAAAGGATACAAGGCAGTGGTCGGAGACTTGGAGGGGAGTTGCAATGAGGTTAGTGGAAGAGCAGCATCTAGTAAAGATGAGGTCGAGCGTATTGCCTGCCTTGTGAGTAGGGGGGGAAGGTGAGAGGGTGAGGTCAAAAGAGGAGAGGAGTGGAAAGAAGGAGGCAGAGAGGAAAGAGTCAAAGGTAGACGTGGGGAGGTTAAAGTCGCCCAGAACTGTGAGAGGTGAGCCGTCCTCAGGAAAGGAGCTTATCAAGGCATCAAGCTCATTGATGAACTCTCCGAGGGGAACCTGGAGGGCGATAAATGATAAGGATGTTAAGCTTGAAAGGGCTAGTAACTGTGACAGCATGGAATTCAAAGGAGGCGATAGACAGATGGGTAAGGGGAGAAAGAGAGAATGACCACTTGGGAGAGATGAGGATCCCGGTGCCACCACCCCGCAGTACCCAGTCTCTCTGAGTTCAGCACCACGGACAGTACCCAATCTCACTGAGTTCAGCACCACGGACAGTACCCAGTCTCTCTGAGTTCAGCACCACGGACAGTACCCAGTCTCTCTGAGTTCAGCACCACGGACAGTACCCAGTCTCTCTGAGTTCAGCACCACGGACAGTACCCAATTACTGCACTGCTTTATCATATTACCTGTTATATTATATGTTATATTATATGGGCTCCCTCCCGGCTGGCTTTATGGTAATAATGAAATTCACCATATTTTCAGTGACAGGAGTCAAAATTCAAGGACTTAATGTGGTGAATATCGTTTCTCCCATCTACTGAACATCTCCTCTGGATATAGACGACCATTCAAAAGTTTGGGGTCACTTAGAAATGTCCTTTAAAGAAAAAAAATAAATAATTGTTCATTAAAATGACATGATCAGAAATACAAGTCTGGACTATAATTAATTAAGACATATCTATAACGAGTCTGTTCTATAATCAATTAAGACATATCTATAACGAGTCTGTTCTATAATCAATTAAGACATAACTATAAGGAGTCTGTTCTATAATCAATTAAGACATATCTATAACGAGTCTGTTCTATAATCAATTAACACATATCTATAACGAGTCTGTTCTATAATCAATTAAGACATATCTATAACGAGTCTGTTCTATAATCAATTAAGACATATCTAACGAGTCTGTTCTATAATCAATTAAGACATATCTATAACGAGTCTGTTCTATAATCAATTAAGACATATCTATAACGAGTCTGTTCTATAATCAATTAAGACATATCTATAACGAGTCTGTTCTATAATCAATTAAGACATATCTATAACGAGTCTGTTCTATAATCAATTAAGACATAACTATAACGAGTCTGTTATATAATCAATTAAGACATATCTATAACGAGTCTGGACTATAATCAATTAAGACATATCTATAACGAGTCTGGACTATAATCAATTAAGATATAACTATAAGGAGTCTGTTCTATAATCAATTAAGACATATCTATAACGAGTCTGTTCTATAATCAATTAAGACATATCTATAACGAGTCTGTTCTATAATCAATTAAGACATATCTATAACGAGTCTGTTCTATAATCAATTAAGACATATCTAACGAGTCTGTTCTATAATCAATTAAGACATATCTATAACGAGTCTGTTCTATAATCAATTAAGACATATCTATAACGAGTCTGTTCTATAATCAATTAAGACATAACTATAACGAGTCTGTTATATAATCAATTAAGACATATCTATAACGAGTCTGGACTATAATCAATTAAGACATATCTATAAGTCTGTTCAATTAAGACATATCTATAACGAGTCTGTTCTATAATCAATTAAGACATATCTATAACGAGTCTGTTCTATAATCAATTAAGACATATCTATAACAAGTCTGTTCTATAATCAATTAAGACATATCTATAACGAGTCTGTTCTATAATCAATTAAGACATATCTATAACAAGTCTGTTCTATAATCAATTAAGACATATCTATAACGAGTCTGTTCTATAATCAATTAAGACATATCAATGCAGTTAAACAGGTTCATGTAAAATAATGAATTATGTTGGCTTACACTTATGGCACTTCCAAAGGCCGAAACATGATGATTATTACAGTCGTGTCAATCATGTTATATACAGTATTCAGGCTGTTGTAACAAGGCATAGGCCAGCATTGTAGGCCTACTGCCTCTGCCCAGAGTAATACTAGGCTTTCAGGGCAACAATGGAGCTCATTTTGTCAAGTATGACCCCTGGTTAGAGTCCCTGTTTGCAGCTCATTTTGTCAAGTATGAGCCCTGGTTACAGTCCCTGTTTGCAGCTCATTTTGTCACGTATGAGCCCTGGTTACAGTCCCTGTTGCAGCTTTCACTTCCTTCCGCTACATTGGTGGCAGCGTTGGGATCACGTCCCACTCACGTCCCGCTTATGTGATCTAGTGGTGGGAAGCATTCTGTTCTCAACATCGTGTTGGTGGTATTACATAGTGTTGGGTGGTATTACATTGATCTAGTGGTGGAAGCATTCTGTTTCTCAACATCGTGTTGGGTGGTATTACATTGTGTTGGGTGGTTAGTTGGGTGGTATTACATCGTGTTGGGTGGTATTACATCGTGTTGGGTGGTATTACATCGTGTTGGGTGGTATTACATCGTGTTGGGTGGTATTACATAGTGTTGGGTGGTATTACATTGTGTTGGGTGGTATTACATCGTGTTGGGTGGTTAGTTGGGTGGTATTACATCGTGTTGGGTGGTATTACATTGTGTTGGGTGGTATTACATAGTGTTGGGTGGTATTACATCGTGTTGGGTGGTATTACATTGTGTTGGGTGGTATTACATTGTGTTGGGTGGTATTACATCGTGTTGGGTGGTTAGTTGGGTGGTATTACATCGTGTTGGGTGGTATTACATTGTGTTGGGTGGTATTACATCGTGTTGGGTGGTATTACATCGTGTTGGGTGGTATTACATCGTGTTGGGTGGTATTACATAGTGTTGGGTGGTATTAACTCGTGTTGGGTGGTATTACATTGTGTTGGGTGGTATTACATTGTGTTGGGTGGTATTACATCGTGTTGGGTGGTTAGTTGGGTGGTATTACATCGTGTTGGGTGGTATTACATTGTGTTGGGTGGTATTACATCGTGTTGGGTGGTATTACATCGTGTTGGGTGGTATTACATCGTGTTGGGTGGTATTACATAGTGTTGGGTGGTATTACATCGTGTTGGGTGGTATTACATCGTGTTGGGTGGTATTACATCGTGTTGGGTGGTATTACATCGTGTTGGGTGGTATTACATCGTGTTGGGTGGTATTACATCGTGTTGGTGGTATTACATAGTGTTGGGTGGTATTACATAGTGTTGGGTGGTATTACATCGTGTTGGGTGGTTAGTTGGGTAGTATTACATAGTGTTGGGTGGTATTACATAGTGTTGGGTGGTATTACATTGTGTTGGGTGGTATTACATTGTGTTGGGTGGTATTACATTGTGTTGGGTGGTATTACATAGTGTTGTGTGGTATTACATCGTGTTGGGTGGTATTACATAGTGTTGGGTGGTATTACATCGTGTTGGGTGGTATTACATTGTGTTGGGTGGTATTACATTGTGTTGGGTGGTTAGTTGGGTGGTATTACATAGTGTTGGGTGGTATTACATAGTGTTGGGTGGTATTACATTGTGTTGGGTGGTATTACATTGTGTTGGGTGGTATTACATTGTGTTGGGTGGTATTACATTGTGTTGGGTGGTATTACATAGTGTTGTGTGGTATTACATAGTGTTGGGTGGTATTACATAGTGTTGGGTGGTATTACATTGTGTTGGGTGGTATTACATTGTGTTGGGTGGTATTACATAGTGTTGGGTGGTATTACATCGTGTTGGGTGGTATTACATAGTGTTGGGTGGTATTACATCGTGTTGGGTGGATCGTGTTGGGTGGTATTACATAGTGTTGGGTGGTATTACATCGTGTTGGGTGGTATTACATAGTGTTGGGTGGTATTACATCGTGTTGGGTGGATCGTGTTGGGTGGTATTACATAGTGTTGGGTGGTATTACATCGTGTTGGGTGGTATTACATTGTGTTGGGTGGTATTACATTGTGTTGGGTGGTTAGTTGGGTGGTATTACATAGTGTTGGGTGGTATTACATAGTGTTGGGTGGTATTACATTGTGTTGGGTGGTATTACATTGTGTTGGGTGGTATTACATTGTGTTGGGTGGTATTACATAGTGTTGTGTGGTATTACATCGTGTTGGGTGGTATTACATAGTGTTGGGTGGTATTACATCGTGTTGGGTGGTATTACATAGTGTTGGGTGGTATTACATCGTGTTGGGTGGTATTACATCGTGTTGGGTGGTATTACATCGTGTTGGGTGGTATTACATAGTGTTGGGTGGTATTACATCGTGTTGGGTGGTATTACATCGTGTTGGGTGGTATTACATAGTGTTGGGTGGTATTACATCGTGTTGGGTGGTATTACATAGTGTTGGGTGGTATTACATCGTGTTGGGTGGATCGTGTTGGGTGGTATTACATAGTGTTGGGTGGTATTACACCGTGTTGGGTGGTATTACATCGTGTTGTGTGGTATTACATCGTGTTGGGTGGTATTACATCGTGTTGGGTGGTATTACATCGTGTTGGGTGGTATTACATCGTGTTGGGTGGTATTACATTGTGTTGGGTGGTTAGTTGGGTGGTATTACATCGTGTTGGGTGGTATTACATCGTGTTGGGTGGTATTACATTGTGTTGGGTGGTATTACATTGTGTTGGGTGGTATTACATCGTGTTGGGTGGTATTACATTGTGTTGGGTGGGATTACATTGTGTTGGGTGGTATTACATTGTGTTGGGTAGTATTACATAGTGTTGGGTGGTATTACATTGTGTTGGGTGGTATTACATTGTGTTGGGTGGTATTACATCGTGTTGGGTGGTATTACATTGTGTTGGGTGGTTAGTTGGGTGGTATTACATTGTGTTGGGTGGTTAGTTGGGTGGTATTACATCGTGTTGGGTGGTATTACATTGTGTTGGGTGGTATTACATTGTGTTGGGTGGTATTACATCGTGTTGGGTGGTATTACATTGTGTTGGGTGGTATTACATCGTGTTGGTGGTATTACATCGTGTTGGGTGGTATTACATCGTGTTGGGTGGTATTACATCATGTTGGGTGGTATTACATTGTGGTTTAACTGCCTTGTTAAGGGGAACAGTGGGTTAACTGCCTTGTTAAGGGGAACAGTGGGTTAACTGCCTTGTTAAGGGGAACAGTGGGTTAAGTGCCTTGTTAAGGGGAACAGTGGATTAACTGCCTTGTTCAGGGGAACAGTGGGTTAACTGCCTTGTTAAGGGGAACAGTGGGTTAATGTAACAACGTTTGTCTGTTGTAAGAAGAGAGTCAGACCGAAATGCAGCGTGTAGGTTACTCATGACTTTAATGAATGATAAGATGGCTTCCAACCGCGTCGCCGTGCTGCCTCCTCATACCTGCGCCTCTCCGCTTTATCCGCGTCTATTTCATCCTTGGGACGGCGATATTCTCCCGGCTGCGCCCAGGGTCCTTTTCCGTCTAATTCCTCCTCCCATGTCCAAATCTCCAAGTGGTGCAGCCTCTCCCACTGCAACTGCTCTTCACGATTAACAGGGAGAGTAGGCTCAGGTCTGACTCCTGACTCAGCCACTCTCTCTCTGCGCTCTCCCCCGTTACTTTCGGTTTTCGCTCTGCGTCGCCGTGTTTTCCTTTTTGACTCCATTAGCCTGTAGCCCTCTTCGCACTGCTGAAGCGAATCCCAGGCGGGCGCCTGCACTCTCTCTGGGTCGGCCGCCCACCTGTCGAATTCTTCCCACGTCGTATACTCCATGTCTTTACCTTCCATAACGTCCTCCTTTAGCTTCTGCCAGTTAACACACTGCTCGGTCTGTGAGTGGTGGGTGTTTCTGTAACGACGTTCGTCTGTTGTAAGAAGAGAGTCAGACCGAAATGCAGCGTGTAGGTTACTCATGACTTTAATGAATGATAAGACGGTACATGAAATAACTGAAATACGAAAACAACAAACGAAACGAGAAACTAATTACAGCCTATCTGGTGAATACAACACAGAGACAGGAACAGACACCCACAAAATACAAAGCGAAAGTCAGGCTGTCTAAATACGGTTCTCAATCAGAGACAACGACAAGCACCTGACTCTGATTGAGAATCGCCTCAGGCAGTCAAGCCTAACTAGACACACCCCTAATCAGCCGCGATCCCAAATAATACAAACCCCAATACGAATACAACATATAAACCCATGTCACACCCTGGCCTACCCAAACATATAACAAAAACGCAAAATACAATGACCAAGGCGTGAAAGCACCCCCTAAGGTGCGGACTCCCGGACGCACCTCAAGAGCATAGGGAGGGTCCGGGCGGGCGTCTGTCCATGGTGGCGGTTCTGGCTCGGGACGTGGACCCCACTCCATTAATGTCCTAGTTCCTCCCCTTAGCGTCCTGGGATCATCCACCTTCTCTGCCGACCATGGCCTAATAGTCCTCACCCAGATCCCCACATAACTGAGGGGCAGCTCGGGACAGAGGGGCAGCTCGGGACAGAGGGCATCTCAGGACAGAGGGACAGCTGGGGACCGAAGCAGCCCGGGACTGAGGGGAAGCCCGGTACTGAGGGGAAGCCCGGTACTGAGGGGAAGCCCGGTACTGAGGGGAAGCCCGGTACTGAGAGGAAGCCCAGTACTGAGAGGAAGCCCAGTACTGAGAGGAAGCCCAGTACTGAGAGGAAGCTCAGGCAGGTAGTAGGCTCCGGTAAATCCTGGCTGGCTGGTGTAACTGGATGATTCTGGTTGTCTGGCCGATCTAGAAGATCATGGCTGACTGGCACTTCTGGCGGATCTTGGCAGACTGGCACTTCTGGCGGATCCTGGCAGACTGGCGACGCTGGGCAGACTGGCGGCACTGGGCAGACGGACGGCGCTGGGCAGGCTGGTGGCGCTGGGCAGGCTGGCGGCACTGGGCAGACTGGCGGCGCTGGGCAGACTGGCGCGCTGGGCAGACTGGGAGCACTGGGCAGAATGGGAGCACTAGCGGCGCTGGGCAGACTGGCGGCGCTGGCGGCGCCGGGCAGACTGGGAGCACTGGGCAGGCTGGCGGCGCTGGGCAGGCTGGCGGCGCTGGGCAGACTGGCGGCGCTGGGCAGACTGGCGGCGCTGGGCAGACTGGCGGCGCTGGGCAGACTGGGAGCACTGGGCAGACTGGGAGCACTACATATAAACATATAAACCCATGTCACACCCTGGCCTACCCAAACATATAACAAAAACACAAAATACAATGACCAAGGCGTGACAGTTAACTGCCTGGTTCAGGGGAACAGTGGGTTAACTGCCTTGTTCAGGGGAACAGTGGGTTAACTGCCTTGTTCAGGGGAACAGTGGGCTAACTGCCTTGTTCAGGGGAACAGTGGGTTAACTGCCTTGTTAAGGGGAACAGTGGGTTAACTGCCTTGTTCAGGGGAACAGTGGTTTAACTGCCTTGTTAAGGGGAACAGTGGGTTAACTGCCTTGTTCAGGGGAACAGTGGGTTAACTGCCTTGTTCAGGGGAACAGTGGGCTAACTGCCTTGTTCAGGGAACAGTGGGTTAACTGCCTTGTTCAGGGGAACAGTGGGAACAGTAACTGCCTTGTTCAGGGGAACAGTGGGCTAACTGCCTTGTTCAGGGGAACAGTGGGTTAACTGCCTTGTTAAGGGGAACAGTGGGTTAACTGCCTTGTTCAGGGGAACAGTGTGTTAACTAGCCTTGTTCAGGGAACAGTGGGTTAACTGCCTTGTTCAGGGAATAGTGGGTTAACTAGCCTTGTTCAGGGGAACAGTGGGTTAACTAGCCTTGTTCAGGGGCAGAAGGACAGATTTGTTTACCTTGTCAGCTTATGATCTTACAACCTTTTGGCTACTAGTCCAACATTCTAACCACTAGGCTACATTCTAACCACTAGGCTACATTCTAACCACTAGTCTACATTCTAACCACTAGTCTACATTCTAACCACTCGTCTACATTCTAACCACTAGTCCAACATTCTAACCACTAGGCTACATTCTAACCACTAGGCTACATTCTAACCACTAGTCTACATTCTAACCACTAGTCTACATTCTAACCACTAGGCTACATTCTAACCACTCGTCTACATTCTAACCACTAGTCCAACATTCTAACCACTAGGCTACATTCTAACCACTAGTCTACATTCTAACCACTAGGCTACATTCTAACCACTAGTCTACATTCTAACCACTAGTCTACATTCTAACCACTAGTCTACATTCTAACCACTAGTCTACATTCTAACCACTAGTCTACATTCTAACCACTAGGCTACATTCTAACCACTAGGCTACATTCTAACCACGAGTCTACATTCTAACCACTAGTCTACATTCTAACCACTAGGCTACATTCTAACCACTCGTCTACATTCTAACCACTAGTCCAACATTCTAACCACTAGGCTACATTCTAACCACTAGGCTACATTCTAACCACGAGGCTACCTTCTAACCACTAGTCTACATTCTAACCACTAGTCTACATTCTAACCACTAGTCTACATTCTAACCACTAGGCTACATTCTAACCACGAGGCTACATTCTAACCACTAGTCTACATTCTAACCACTAGTCTACATTCTAACCACTAGTCTACATTCTAACCACTAGGCTACATTCTAACCACTAGTCTACATTCTAACCACTAGGCTACATTCTAACCACGAGGCTACCTTCTAACCACTAGGCTACATTCTAACCACTAGGCTACATTCTAACCACTAGGCTACATTCTAACCACTAGTCTACATTCTAACCACTAGGCTACATTCTAACCACCAGTCTACATTCTAACCACTCGTCTACATTCTAACCACTCGTCTACATTCTAACCACTAGGCTACATTCTAACCACTAGGCTACATTCTAACCACTAGTCTACATTCTAACCACTAGTCTACATTCTAACCACTAGTCTACATTCTAACCACTAGGCTACATTCTAACCACTAGTCTACATTATAACCACTAGGCTACATTCTAACCACGAGGCTACCTTCTAACCACGAGGCTACATTCTAACCACTAGTCTACATTCTAACCACTAGGCTACATTCTAACCACTAGTCTACATTCTAACCACTAGTCTACATTCTAACCACTAGGCTACATTCTAACCACTAGTCTACATTCTAACCACTAGTCTACATTCTAACCACTAGTCTACATTCTAACCACTAGTCTACATTCTAACCACTAGTCTACATTCTAACCACTAGGCTACATTCTAACCACTAGTCTACATTCTAACCACTAGTCTACATTCTAACCACTAGGCTAGTCTACATTCTAACCACTAGTCTACATTCTAACCACTAGTCTACATTCTAACCACTAGGCTACATTCTAACCACTAGTCTACATTCTAACCACTAGTCTACATTCTAACCACTAGTCTACTAACCACTAGTCTACATTCTAACCACTAGTCTACATTCTAACCACTAGGCTACATTCTAACCACTAGTCTACATTCTAACCACTAGTCTACATTCTAACCACTAGTCTACATTCTAACCACTAGGCTACATTCTAACCACTAGTCTACATTCTAACCACTAGTCTACATTCTAACCACTAGTCTACATTCTAACCACTAGTCTACATTCTAACCACTAGTCTACATTCTAACCACTAGGCTACATTCTAACCACTAGTCTACATTCTAACCACTAGTCTACATTCTACCACTAGTCCACTAGTCTACATTCTAACCACTAGTCTACATTCTAACCACTAGTCTACATTCTAACCACTAGGCTACATTCTAACCACTAGTCTACATTCTAACCACTAGTCTACATTCTAACCACTAGTCTACATTCTAACCACTAGTCTACATTCTAACCACTAGGCTACATTCTAACCACTAGGCTACATTCTAACCACTACCACTAGTCTCTACATTCTAACCACTAGTCTACATTCTAACCACTAGTCTACATTCTAACCACTAGTCTACATTCTAACCACTAGGCTACATTCTAACCACTAGTCTACATTCTAACCACTAGTCTACATTCTAACCACTAGGCTACATTCTAACCACTAGGCTACATTCTAACCACTAGGCTACATTCTAACCACTATCTACATTCTAACCACTAGTCTACATTCTAACCACTAGTCTACATTCTAACCACTAGTCTACATTCTAACCACTAGTCTACATTCTAACCACTAGTCTACATTCTAACCACTAGTCTACATTCTAACCACTAGTCTACATTCTAACCACTAGGCTACATTCTAACCACTAGTCTACATTCTAACCACTAGTCTACATTCTAACCACTAGGCTACATTCTAACCACTAGGCTACATTCTAACCACTAGTCTACATTCTAACCACTAGTCTACATTCTAACCACTAGTCTACATTCTAACCACTAGTAACCACTAGGCTACATTCTAACCACTAGGCTCTACATTCTAACCACTAGGCTACATTCTAACCACTAGGCTACATTCTAACCACTAGTCTACATTCTAACCACTAGTCTACATTCTAACCACTAGTCTACATTCTAACCACTAGTCTACATTCTAACCACTAGTCTACATTCTAACCACTAGTCTACATTCTAACCACTAGGCTACATTCTAACCACTAGGTCTACATTCTAACCACAGTCTACATTCTAACCACTAGCTACATTCTAACCACTAGTCTACATTCTAACCACTAGGCTACATTCTAACCACTAGTCTACATTCTAACCTAGTCTACATTCTAACCACTAGTCTACATTCTAACCACTAGTCTACATTCTAACCACTAGTCTACATTCTAACCACTAGGCTACATTCTAACCACTAGTCTACATTCTAACCACTAGGCTACATTCTAACCACTAGTCCAACATTCTAACCACTAGGCTACATTCTAACCACTAGGCTACATTCTAACCACTAGTCTACATTCTAACCACTAGGCTACATTCTAACCCACTCCACTAGTCTACATTCTAACCACTAGTCTACATTCTAACCACTACATTCTAACCACTAGTCTACATTCTAACCACTAGCTACATTCTAACATTCTAGGCTCCACTAGTCTACATTCTAACCACTAGGCTACATTCTAACCACTAGGCTACATTCTAACCAGCTGCATTCTAACCACTAAGTTAAGCTGTGAAAACAAGCATAGAAAGCAGTATTGGTGTTTATGAAAAGAAAGCTACAATGTAAGGCTACTATTATATTATAACTGTTTTGGTGACAATCTGGTTGATTAACAATATTGGGTTGTTTACACTTTTCTTTATATACATAAATAGATGCGGAACATTAAAAAGTTTAGAACACCATAGTATCTAATAACCCCCCAAAATGTATTTTCCTACCAAATTAAGTAGCACAAAAATTCGAGTCTTTTCATAGGAATGAAGCCACACAGAAATGCAACAACACAAAGAAAAATGCACGAAATCTGCTGAAATAGTTTTTTGTACAAATTTGCACGAATTGAATGTGAGATTGTGTTGCTTTATGGCCAGAAGTAAAGCCCAGCATGTACTTAACAATAACTCAGATTCACTTCGTTTCATTCACTTATAACTTTTCAAGCTACTAAAACGTTAAATTAACACGTTAAAGGCATCAGACGAACAGACTTTTCTTCCCAACGCGTCATAGAAATAGGCTAAACCCTCACAACGAATGATGGAATATTTTGGTGTTTCAGTTAAGACGATTTAAATCACAGCATTCACTTCCTGTTTAAAGTGACTACTAAAACCTGCAGAGGGCAGAAGAACTCTTGCCTCGTGCAGTTCAGCATTCCTTACAATAATCATCTCGTCTTTGTATTGCAAATGTGATTCTCATCAGCGACAATAAATTATAGTTCTGCTGTTGCCTAGCAGGCGGGTTTGTTTTTAGAATGACATTGTTGTCACAAGCCTTTATACCTTCCAGCTGCCCCCAAAACAACACGCTCCCATTATATCTCATTGGTTTTATACACGTGTGCTTGTATTGGGGTTTCTATTGAGGTAATGATTTGTTCAGCAGCTTGCAAATGCACGGAGTCCAGTTCAATGGCCCGATTGATACGGCAGCATCCTAAAGCACAGCTTTCCATCGCGTTTGAGCAGAGCAGAGCAGAGAGGCAGCGAGGCAGCGAGGTGCAGGGAGATACAGCGATAGACAAGAACACACCAGAGATTATACTTGATGCCCCTCTCGGCGAGATGGTTGAGTCCACATCAAGGTTGCTGCCGCTGCTGTGCTCTCCTAAAATCCACTGTTCACTTTTAGCTTCGTTCTCAGCGTTTGGCATAGCACTACGGATTGCTGTCTCTGGCTGAAAAGGAATTACTTCCCAACCTAAATACACGTTTAGTTGTAAATATGAAAACTGTGCATAGAGACGGATACTGCGCGGGATCTATCGAACTATCTGACATGATCAATAGAAGAAGCGTTAAATGCTGCCGGACGGATTTAGTTCAATCTAGAACCATGAGGATTAGAACTGGAATTATATTCTGGAATCTCATGTTTTCAATGATGTTCTCGTGTGTGAAAGGTACGTCATTGCAGTATTTCTTCTGGTTCTGTTTTATTTTTGGTTCCGGGAGAAAATCGATTGTAGCTTTATGGACGTGCGCGGAAAATGCAAGGGGTTTTGGATGGAGAGCCAGGGACGCATTTTTCTTCGGCTGCGCTCAATGCAGGCTTTGAGCGGAGTCTCGATAGATATTCTTGCAGTACACTCATCCGAATAGCACGTGAGCTGCTTGGGTTAGTAACTCGTGGATTGTGACTGACTTGAGTAACGACCATGCACTGCAGTTTTGTAATATAATACATCACGATGTTTTTTATTATTAACTTACAATAACCACATTTTACATGATGGGTCATTTTGTGCTCTTTTTGTTGTTGTTGCGGGGTTTAGTCTTGTGGATCTCGTGCGTTTCCTCCTGAACCCCTCTGGTTAAGTACCTTTACGGGGTCGTGAAGTAGGTTCATGAACAACGATATGAAACCAAAGTATTGAATGTTGGTCACAGACCTGCCAGCGCCTCCAGGTTGACTTTAGGTGCGCTGTTTAGTATGCTGATAGTGACGCCGCGACCACTTAGAGTGAATGGCCCGATATTATACAATTAGAGAACGAATGGGTGAATCTTTATTTCTGAAAAACAACAACTTTGAGACTATCTAGTTACCTGCTAGGGGGAATTGTCTCGTGCTCGTGTGTATGTAATATATAAATAAAGAAGCTATGTCACAGCCTACGGTGTGTTGCGGTGGTAGGCTACAGATTAACATGTTGTATTTGGAGGCAGGAAAATGAGCCTATTTAAACGAGACTCTCTCGACATCTGCTATTTGGTTGACAAACCCATTTCATGCCACATCAGCAAATTTAATTTTTACCCACTTTTGAACATCAACAAAAACACACCTTGTTTTTTTCCACCTAAACTAATTGTTGCGCGTAGAGGCATATTGTTCATCCGCAAATGTTGGACAATATATTATATTTTCTATAATCTGCGTATTATAATGTAATGAATAAAGATCAAGGGCAAGCTAATTTGCCACTCCATGTGTATCCGTGACACTTCATCATGCTTCCGTCTGCATTATGTCAACAACAACATTATCTACAATGAGTCCAGTTTACATCACTGAGTTTCACTCCTTACTCACTTCTAGAGCGGATGAAATATGATCCTCACTAACCCCCGTAGCTACTCCATACTCTCTGAGATGCGTTGTGATCCTGATACAGTATAATGCAGATACCAGTGTACATGTGGACCCCCCCCCCCTGCAGTCATTTCTGCTGTCTGTCTACTGGGGGTGGATGAATGTGTTGCCTGCCTCCATCAGGGTTTCATCACCACCCACATTGGAAAGACAAGACAGAGAAGGAGAAGAGAGAGGAGACTTCAAACAGCCCTACAGCTACTGGATTGACACTTGATGCAGATTTGGTGATGCATGACTGCATTACCTAGAGGGGTCTGGAGAGCACCTTGAATTAGGAAGATGGTCCAGCTAGCATGAAGCCAAGGGCAGGACAGGCCACCCATATCCATCTCTGCTGGGCCATCTTCTCTATCTCTTTCTCTCTATCTCTCTATCTCTATGACTCTATCTGACTCTCTCTCTCTCTCTCCCTCTCTCAATTTATCTTTCTATCTCTCTGACTCTATCTGACTCTATCTGACTCTCTCTCTCTCTCTCTCTCTCTCTCTCTCTCTCTCTCTCTCTCTCTCTCTCTCTCTCTCTCTCTCTCTCTCTCTGACTCCACAATTTCTCTCTCTCTCTCTCTCTGACTCCATCTGACTCTCTCTCTCTCTCTCTCTCTCTCTCTCTCTCTCTCAATTTCTCTTTCTCTCTCTCTCTCTCTGACTCCATCTGACTATCTCTCTCTCTCTCTCTCTCTCTCTCTCTCTCTCTCTCTCTCTCTCTCTCTCTCTCTCTCTCTCTGACTCCTCTCTCTCTCTCTCTCTCTCTCTCTCTCTCTCTCTCTCTCTCTCTCTGTCTCTCTCTCTTCTCTCTCTTCTCTCCCTACCTCTCTTTCTCTCTTTTTCTCTCTCTGTCCTTTTCTCTCTCTCTCTCTTTCTCTCTCTCTACCTCTCTCTCTCTCTCTCTCTCTCTCTCTTTCTCTCTCTCTCTCTCTCTCGCTCTCTGTGGTTGGGAGTGGGACCAATGCCACGGGGCTTAACAAGGAAAAGCAAGTTCCTCCCTGAGCTCCAGCAAATAATTACCAGTAATCTGGGAGTGGGTTAATCTATTCAGTGATCGAGAGGGAGGGAAAGAGAGAGACGGAGAGAGAGAGAGAGAGGTGGAGAAGAGAGAGGGAGAGAAAGAGAAAGATGGAGAGAGAGAGGTGGAGAAGAGAGTGTGTGTGTGGGGGGGGGGGGACTGTCACGATGACTTGTAGCTAGCTAGCTGTAGTGTGATTATGTAAACCAGAGCAGTTTGTCTGTGTAATTATACACTATCTTCATGGAGAGCAGGGATTATCCTGCCCCTCAGGTTCTTCATCTCTCAAGTGGCTGTAGAGCCCATCTCTACTCCCTTCACACCATGTTGAGGAACAATCTCTTCTCCCTTCACATCATATAGTAGAACCATCTAAATATAAAAAAAAATATATGCCATTTAGCAGACGCTTTTATCCAAAGCGACTTACAGTCATGTGTGCATACATTCTACGTATGGGTGGTCCCGGGGATCAAACCCACTACCCTGGCGTTACAAGCGCCATGCTCTACCAACTGAGCTACAGAAGGACCACCCTTCACACCATGTTAAGGAACCATCTCTTCTCCCTTCACATCATATAGTAGAACCATCTCTACTCCCTTCACACCATATAGTAGAACCATCTCTTGTCCCTTCACACCATGTTGAGGAACCATCTCTTCTCCCTTCACACCATATAGTAGAACCATCTCTTGTCCCTTCACACCATGTTGAGGAACCATCTCTTCTCCCTTCACACCATATAGTAGAACCATCTCTTGTCCCTTCACACCATGTTGAGGAACCATCTCTACTCCCTTCACACCATATAGTAGAACCATCTCTTGTCCCTTCACACCATGTTGAGGAACCATCTCTACTCCCTTCACACCATATAGTAGAACCATCTCTTGTCCCTTCACACCATGTTGAGGAACCATCTCTACTCCCTTCACACCATATAGTAGAACCATCTCTTGTCCCTTCACACCATGTTGAGGAACCATCTCTTCTCCCTTCACACCATATAGTAGAACCATCTCTTGTCCCTTCACACCATGTTGAGGAACCATCTCTACTCCCTTCACACCATATAGTAGAACCATCTCTTGTCCCTTCACACCATGTTGAGGAACCATCTCTTCTCCCTTCACACCATGTTGAGGAACCATCTCTTCTCCCTTCACACCATGTTGAGGAACCATCTCTTCTCCCTTCACACCATGTTGAGGAACCATCTCTTCTCCCTTCACACCATGTTGAGGAACCATCTCTTCTCCCTTCACACCATGTTGAGGAACCATCTCTTCTCCCTTCACACCATGTTGAGGAACCATCTCTTCTCCCTTCACACCATGTTGAGGAACCATCTCTTGTCCCTTCACACCATATGGTAGAACCATCTCTTGTCCCTTCACACCATATAGTAGAACCATCTCTTGTCCCTTCACACCATGTTGAGAAACCATCTCTTCTCCCTTCACATCATATAGTAGAACCATCTCTTCTCCCTTCACACCATGTTGAGGAACCATCTCTTCTCCCTTCACACCATGTTGAGGAACCATCTCTTCTCCCTTCACACCATATGGTAGAACCATCTCTTGTCCCTTCACACCATGTTGAGGAACCATCTCTTCTCCCTTCACACCATGTTGAGGAACCATCTCTTCTCCCTTCACACCATGTTGAGGAACCATCTCTTCTCCCTTCACACCATGTTGAGGAACCATCTCTTCTCCCTTCACACCATCTTGAGGAACCATCTCTTCTCCCTTCACACCATATGGTAGAACCATCTCTTGTCCCTTCACACCATGTTGAGGAACCATCTCTTCTCCCTTCACACCATGTTGAGGAACCATCTCTTCTCCCTTCACATCATGTTGAGGAACCATCTCTTCTCCCTTCACACCATGTTGAGGAACCATCTCTTCTCCCTTCACACCATGTTGAGGAACCATCTCTTCTCCCTTCACACCATGTTGAGGAACCATCTCTTCTCCCTTCACACCATGTTGAGGAACCATCTCTTCTCCCTTCACACCATGTTGAGGAACCATCTCTTCTCCCTTCACACCATATAGTAGAACCATCTCTTGTCCCTTCACACCATATAGTAGAACCATCTCTTCTCCCTTCACACCATATAGTAGAACCATCTCTTGTCCCTTCACACCATATAGTAGAACCATCTCTTGTCCCTTCACACCATATAGTAGAACCATCTCTTGTCCCTTCACACCATATAGTAGAACCATCTCTTCTCCCTTCACACCATGTTGAGGAACCATCTCTTCTCCCTTCACATCATGTTGAGGAACCATCTCTTCTCCCTTCACACCATGTTGAGGAACCATCTCTTCTCCCTTCACATCATGTTGAGGAACCATCTCTTCTCCCTTCACACCATGTTGAGGAACCATCTCTTCTCCCTTCACACCATATAGTAGAACCATCTCTTCTCCCTTCACACCATGTTGAGGAACCATCTCTTCTCCCTTCACACCATGTTGAGGAACCATCTCTTCTCCCTTCACACCATGTTGAGGAACCATCTCTTCTCTTCACCATGTTGAGGAACCATCTCTTCTCCCTTCACACCATGTTGAGGAACCATCTCTTCTCCCTTCACACCATGTTGAGGAACCATCTCTTCTCCCTTCACACCATGTTGAGGAACCATCTCTTCTCCCTTCACACCATGTTGAGGAACCATCTCTTCTCCCTTCACACCATGTTGATGTTGGAACCATCTCTTCTCCCTTCACACCATGTTGAGGAACCATCTCTTCTCCCTTCACACCATGTTGAGGAACCATCTCTTCTCCCTTCACACCATGTTGAGGAACCATCTCTTCTCCTTCACACCATGTTGAGGAACCATCTCTTCTCCCTTCACACCATGTTGAGGAACCATCTCTTCTCCCTTCACACCATATAGTAGAACCATCTCTTGTCCCTTCACACCATATAGTAGAACCATCTCTTGTCCCTTCACACCATATAGTAGAACCATCTCTTCTCCCTTCACATCATATAGTAGAACCATCTCTTCTCCCTTCACACCATATAGTAGAACCATCTCTTCTCCCTTCACACCATATAGTAGAACCATCTCTTCTCCCTTCACACCATGTTGAAGAACCATCTCTTCACACCCTTCTTCTCCTTCACACCATGTTGAGGAACCATCTCTTCTCCCTTCACACCATGTTGAGGAACCATCTCTTCTCCCTTCACACCATGTTGAGGAACCATCTCTTCTCCCTTCACACCATATGGTAGAACCATCTCTTCTTCCTTCACATCATGTTGAGGAACCACATCTTCTCCCTTCACATCATGTTGAGAACCATCTCTTCTCCCTTCACACTGCTCCTTGGTGGATCTAAAAGCTCCCTTGCATATAGTCAAGACCATCTTTTTTCTTCATCACCATGTTGAGGAACCATCTCTTCTCTTTCAATTAAAATCAATCAAATACTTTTTGAAGTGAGCTTCATTGGCATGGGGAACCGTATGTTTACATTATCAAAGCAAGTGAAATAAACAATATTCAGAAATGAAGTAAACAAATCAGACATTTTAAATGGTGTCGTATGCAGTCAGGACTGGAGATGAGGTGTTGTATGGAGTCAGGACTGGAGATGAGGTGTTGTATGGAGTCAGGACTGGAGATGAGGTGTTGGATGGAGTCAGGACTGGAGATGAGGTGTTGTATGGAGTCAGGACTGGAGATGAGGTGTTGTCTGGAGTCAGGACTGGAGATGAGGTGTTGTATGGAGTCAGGACTGGAGATGAGGTGTTGTATGGAGTCAGGACTGGAGATGAGGGTGTTGTCAGGACTGAGATGAGGTGTTGTACCAGTCAGGACTGGAGATGAGGTGTTGTATGGAGTCAGGACTGGAGATGAGGTGTTGTATGGAGTCAGGACTGGAGATGAGGTGTTGTATGGAGTCAGGACTGGAGATGAGGTGTTGATGGACCAGTGGACTCCCTTACAGAACAACAGCCCAGCTGCTGTTATTCTCTGTGATGGATTTCACCTCTCCCTTGGAATCAGCCAGAAACTCAGTTTAGATAATGGGATCCAGCCAGAAACCCAGTTGAGATAATGTCTTTGTGGAGATAAATCAGAAAAGGGCCATTTGTAAACAGCTTCACTGGATCTGGCTGAACCGTATGTTTAATGTTACCAAACAAAGTATCAGGCAGGAAATTAACGCCAACAAATAAACATGAAATCAAACTGCAGTTAAAGGGTATTTAAACGGAACAATTATAGATGAGATGTAATAAACAAACCTGGAGATTAAAGTTTGAGAAAAATCATTCTCACCTACACAGATTAATAATCATTCTCACGTACACATATTAATAATGATTCTCACATACACAGATTCAAAATCATTCACACTGGACACAGATTAATAGTCATTCATACTCTCAAAGATTAATAATCATTCACTCCCACAGAGATTAATAATGATTCACACTCTCACAGTGATTAATAATCAGGACTCTCAAAGATTAATAATCATTCACTCCCACAGAGATGGACATGATTAATAATGATTCACACTGAGATTAATAATCATTCACACCCACACAGATTAATAATCATTCACACTCTCACAGAGATTAATAATGATTCACACTCTCACAGAGATTAATAATCATTCACACTCTCACAGAGATTAATAATCATTCACACTCACACTCTTAAAAATCATTCACAGAAACACAGATTAATAATCATTCACACCAGAAACACAGAGATTAATAATCATTCATAAACACACAGATTAAAAATCATTCACTGGACTCACACAGATTAAAAATCATTCACACTCACACAGATTAAAAATCATTCACACTCACACAGATTAAAATCATTCACACTGACAATCTTAACAATCATTCACACACAGACAGATTAAAGGGTATTTAATGATTCACACTCTCACAGAGATTAATAATGATTCACACTCTCACAGAGATTAATAATCATTCTCACTCTACACAGATTAATAATCATTCACACTGTCACAGAGATTAATAATGATTCACACTCTCACAGAGATTAATAATCATTCACACTCACAGAGATTAATAATCATTCACACTCTCACAGAGATTAATAATGATTCACTCTCACAGAGATTAATAATGATTCACACTCTCACAGAGATTAATAATCATTCACACTCTCACAGAGATTAATAATCATTCACACTCTCACAGAGATTAATAATGATTCACACTCTCACAGAGATTAATAATCATTCACACTCTCACACAGATTAATAATCATTCACACTCTCACAGAGATTAATAATCATTCACACTCTCACAGACAGATTAATAATCATTCACACTCTCACAGAGATTAAAAATTATTCATACACACACAGATTTTCTTAACAACAGATTTGATTGTTGATAGTTTATTAAACATAACAAATCTCACTCATCTCAGCTAGCAAAAACAACACATTGCACGAGACAATATTTCAAATATTTTCCGTTATGTAAATGCACAAATAGCAGATGGATAATTTATTGTTTCATGAAACATCTCACTGTGAAGAATCATACTGCTTATTTGGGCTATCATGTCCTGAGGTGTCCTGAGGTGTCCTGAGGTGTTATATTTAGACCTGAGGTGTCCTGAGGTGTCCTGAGGTGTTATATTTAGACTGTTGTCAACGTGTCCTGAGGTGTCCTGAGGTGTCCTGAGGTGTCCTGAGGTGTTATATTTAGACTGTTGTCAACGTGTCCTGAGGTGTCCTGAGGTGTCCTGAGGTGTTATATTTAGACTGTTGTCAACGTGTCCTGAGGTGTCCTGAGGTGTCCTGAGGTGTCCTGAGGTGTTATATTTAGACTGTTGTCAACGTGTCCTGAGGTGTCCTGAGGTGTCCTGAGGTGTCCTGAGGTGTTATATTTAGACTGTTGTCAACGTGTCCTGAGGTGTCCTGAGGTGTCCTGAGGTGTTATATTTAGACTGTTGTCAACTGAGGTGTCCTGAGGTGTCCTGACTGGAGTCCTGAGGTGTCCTGAGGTGTCCTGAGGTGTTATATTTAGACTGTTGTCAACGTGTCCTGAGGTGTCCTGAGGTGTCCTGAGGTGTCCTGAGGTGTTATATTTAGACTGTTGTCAACGTGTCCTGAGGTGTCCTGAGGTGTCCTGTTATATTTAGGTGTCCTGAGGTGTCCTGAGGTGTTATATTCAGACTGTTGTCAACGTGTCCTGAGGTGTCCTGAGGTGTCCTGAGGTGTCCTGAGGTGTTATATTCAGACTGTTGTCAACGTGTCCTGAGGTGTCCTGAGGTGTCCTGAGGTGTCCTGAGGTGTCCTGAGGTGTTATATTCAGACTATTGTCAAGGTGTCCTGAGGTGTCCTGAGGTGTTATATTCAGACTATTGTCAACGTGTCCTGAGGTGTCCTGAGGTGTTATATTTAGACTATTGTCAACGTGTCCTGAGGTGTCCTGAGGTGTTATATTCAGACTATTGTCAACGTGTCCTGAGGTGTCCTGAGGTATCCTGAGGTGTTATATTCAGACTGTTGTCAACGTGTCCTGAGGTGTCCTGAGGTGTCCTGAGGTGTCCTGAGGTGTTATATTCAGACTATTGTCAACGTGTCCTGAGGTGTCCTGAGGTGTCCTGAGGTGTCCTGAGGGTGTCCTGAGGTGTCCTGAGGTGTCCTGAGGTGTTATATTCAGACTATTGTCAAAGTGTCCTCTGTTTATTTCTTTATATTCAACTGATTTAGGTTCGGATTTTATCAATTCAACTGATTACTGTCCAGGATGTACTGTCTAATATGATGCAGCAGTGTTGTATTACTGTGTTATATTCAGACTCTGTCTGTCTCTGTCTCCTCTCTCTGTCTCTGTCTCTGTCTCTGTCTCTGTCTCTGTCTCTGTCTCTGTGTCCTCTTCTGTCTCTGTCTCTGTCTCTGTCTGAGGTGTCTGTCTCTGTCTCTGTCTCTGTCTCTGTCTCTGTCTCTCTGTCTCTGTCTCTGTCTCTGTCTCTGTCTCTGTCTCTATCTCTGTCTCTGTCTCTGTCTCTGTCTCTGTGTCTCTGTGTTATATTCAGACTATTCTCATTCTCTCTCTCTCTCTCTTATTTCTTTATATTCACTCATTCACTCACTCTGTTCACTCATCAACTCACTCACTCATTCACTCACTGTCTCAGGATCACTCACTCACTCATATCACTCACTCAGCACTCACTCACTCACTCACTCAGCAACTCTGTCTCTCTATCTCTCTCTCTCTCTCTCACTCTCTCTCTCACACACACTCACACACACACTCACACTCTCTCTCTGTCTCTCTCATTCTCTCTGTCTCACACTCATTCTCTCTGTCTCACTCATTCTCTCTGTCTCTCTCACACACTCTCTTCTCTCTTTCTCTTTGTCACACTCTCACACACTCTGTCACACTCACACTCACTGACTGGCCAAATTCTCTCAACGTCTCAGTAATGTCCTTGTTCAGTAGAGATATTCAGATCTCTGTTGTGATCTTGAGTTCATTGGGAGAAATTCTCTCTCTCTTCAAATGGAATATTCCAGAGCCCTGAATTCTAAGTTATATAGATAGATTCCTCAAGTAGCCTGAAGTCATTGTTTTGGGTGTTATTTCCCAATGGAATATCTTACTCTGTCTCTCTACACATTCTAGTGACTCGTGAGGTTCGACCACTGTGATCTATTATTATCTGACCCTGCTGGTCATGTTCTGTTTTAATCTCCATCCTGAACAGCCAGAAGAGGACTGGCTCCTCCCTCATAGCCTGGTTCCTCTCTAGGTTTATAATCTCCACCCGGAACAGCCAGAAGAGGACTGGCCCACCCCTCATAGCCTGGTTCCTCTCTAGGTTTATAGTCTCCACCCCTCATAGCCTGGTTCCTCTCTAGGTTTATAATCTCCACTCCGGAACAGCCAGAAGAGGACTCCCACCCCTCATAGCCTGTCTCTATCTTCCTCTCTAGGTCTCCTAATTCCACCCCTCATAGCCTGGTTCCTCTCTCGGTTTATAGTCTCCACCCCTCTCTCTGGTTCCTCTCTCTCTTATAATCTCCTCTCCCTCATAGCCTGGTTCCTCTCTAGGTTTATAATCTCCACCCCTCATAGCCTGGTTCCTCTCTAGGTTTATAATCTCCACCCCTCATAGCCTGGTTCCTCTCTATTTATCTCCACCCCTCATAGCCTGGTTCCTCTCTAGGTTTATAATCTCCAGGCCCTCATAGCCTGGTTCCTCTCTAGGTTTATAATCTCCACCCGGCACAGCCAGAAGAGGACTGGCCACCCCTCATAGCCTGATTCCTCTCTAGGTTTATAGTCTCCACGCCCTCATAGCCTGGTTCCTCTCTAGGTTTATGGGTCTCCACCCCTCATAGCCTGGTTCCTCTCTAGGTTTATAATCTCCACACCCTCATAGCCTGGTTCCTCTCAAGGTTTCTTCCTAGGTTTTGGCCTTTCAGCCTGAAGTCAGTAATGTCCTTTTCCTAGCCACCGTATTCACATCTGCATTGCTTGCTGATTTGGGGTTTTAGGCTGGGTTTCTGACAGCAAATGGAGATATTCCAGAGCCCTGATTCGAAGTTATAAATAGATTTGATTTGTTCCAGTGTTTAGCCTGAAGTCATTGTTTTGGAAGGTTATTTCCCAAGGACATATCTGAGAGCCCTTTTTTCTAAGGATATAGATAGATATCCTCATAGCTAGTCATAGAACTGGATTGTTTTGGGGCAACAGCTGATCCCAAGGTGGAATCATTCCAGAGCCCAGGAATGTCTGTACTTATTTGATGATTCCTCATATCTATGATCTAGAAGTCATTGTTTTGGTGTGTTATTTCCCAATGGAATATTCCAGAGCCCTGAATTCTAAGTTATATGATAGATTCCTCAAGTAGCCTGAAGTCATTGTTTGTGGTGTTATTTGTGTGTGGTGTGTGTCAGATCTTAGATCAATCTGGGAAACGTTTTCCTTTTCACAGTAGCCTGAAGTCATTGTTTTGGGTGTTATTTATCAATGGGACTGGATTCCATCCCTATCAAAGTTATATACAATCCATTCCTCAAGTAGCCTGGAAGTCATTGTATTGGGTGGTTCCATTTCCCAATGGACTATTACAATCCATTCTATTCTAAGTTACTATACAATCCATTCTATCAATGGGACTGGACTACAATCCATTCTATTTGGGACTGGACTACAATCCATTCTATCCAAGGGACTGGATTACAATCCATTCTATCAAAGGGACTATAGATAGATTCTATCAATGGGACTGGACAACAATCATTCTATTTGGGTGGTTATTTATCAAATGGACTGGATTCCAATCCATTCTATCAATGTTACTGGATACAATCCATTCTATCAAAGGGACTGGACTACAATCCATTCTATCAAAGGGACTGTTACTGGACTACAATCCATTCTATCAAAGGGACTGGACTACAAGCCCATTCTATCAAGGGACTATACAATCCATTCTATCAAGGGACTGGACTACAATCATTCTTTGGGACTGGACTCCCAATCCATTCTATCAAAGGGACTGACTACAATCCATTCTATAGAAGGGACTGGACTCAATCCATTCTATCAATTAGTTCTGGACTACAATCCATTCTATCAAATGGACTGGATTACAATCCATTCTATCAAAGGGACTGGACTAGATTCCATTCTATCAAGTGGGACTGGACTACAATCCATTCTATCAATGGGACTGGACTACAATCCATTCTATCAATGGGACTGGACTACATTCCATTCTATCAAAGGGACTGGACTACAATCCATTCTATCAAAGGGACTGGACTACAATCCATTCTATCAATTAGTTCTGGACTACAATCCATTCTATCAATGGGACTGGACTACAATCCATTCTATCAATGGGACTGGACTACAATCCATTCTATCAATGGGACTGGACTACAATCCATTCTATCAATTAGTTCTGGACTACAATCCATTCTATCAATTAGTTCTGGACTACAATCCATTCTATCAATGGGACTGGACTACAATCCATTCTATCAAAGGGACTGGACTACAATCCATTCTATCAAGTGGGACTGGACTACAATCCATTCTATCAAAGGGACTGGATTTCGACAATCCATTCTATCAAAGGGACTGGACTACAATCCATTCTATCAATGGGACTGGACTCCAATCCATTCTATTTGGGACTGGACTACAATCCATTCTATCAATGGGACTGGACTACAATCCATTCTATCAATGGGACTGGACTACAATCCATTCTATCAAAGGGACTGGACTACAATCCATTCTATCAATGGGACTGGACTCCAATCCATTCTATCAAGAGGACTGGACTACAATCCATTCTATCAATGGGACTGGACTACAATCCATTCTATCAATGGGACTGGACTACAATCCATTCTATCAATGGGACTGGATCTCAACCCGATTCTATCAATGAGGACTGGACTACAATCCATTCTATCAAAGGGACTGGACTACAATCGATTCTATCAATGGGACTGGACTACAATCCATTCTATCAATGGGACTGGACCAATCCATTCTATCAATGGGACTGGTACAATCCATTCTATCAAAGGGACTGGACTACAATCCATTCTATCAAAGGGACTGGACTACAATCCATTCTATCAATTAGTTCTGGACTACAATCCATTCTATCAAAGGGACTGGACTACAATCCATTCTATCAATTAGTTCTGGACTACAATCCATTCTATCAATGGGACTGGACTACAATCCATTCTATCAAAGGGACTGGACTCAATCCATTCTATAATGGGACTGGACTACAATCCATTCTATCAAAGGGACTGGACGACAATCCATTCTATCAAAGGGACTGGACTACAATCCATTCTATCAATGGGACTGGACTCCAATCCATTCTATCAATGGGACTGGACTACAATCCATTCTATCAATGGGACTGGACTACAATCCATTCTATCAATGGGACTGGACTACAATCCATTCTATCAAAGGGACTGGACTACAATCCATTCTATCAATGGGACTGGACTCCAATCCATTCTATCAATGGGACTGGACTACAATCCATTCTATCAATGGGACTGGACTACAATCCATTCTATCAATGGGACTGGACTACAATCCATTCTATCAATGGGACTGGACTACAATCGATTCTATCAATGGGACTGGACTACAATCCATTCTATCAAAGGGACTGGACTACAATCGATTCTATCAATGGGACTGGTTCCTCCATTCTATCAAAGGGACTGGGCGACCATCCATTCTATCAAAGGGACTGGACTACAATCCATTCTATCAAAGGGACTGGACGACAATCCATTTATAGTGGGACTGGACTGCAATCCATTCTATCAATTAGTTCTGGACTACAATCCATTCTATCAATTAGTTCTGGACTACAATCCATTCTATCAAAGGGACTGGACTACAATCCATTCTATCAATGGGACTGGACTACAATCCATTCTATCAAAGGGACTGGACTACAATCCATTCTATCAATTAGTTCTGGACTACAATCCATTCTATCAAAGGGACTGGACTACAATCCATTCTATCAAAGGGACTGGACTACAATCCATTCTATCAAAGGGACTGGACTACAATCCATTCTATCAATGGGACTGGACTACAATCCATTCTATCAAAGGGACTGGACTACAATCCATTCTATCAAAGGGACTGGACTACAATCCATTCTATCAAAGGGACTGGATGACAATCCATTCTATCAATGGGACTGGACAACAATCCATTCTATCAATGGGACTGGACTACAATCCATTCTATCAAAGGGACTGGACTACAATCCATTCTATCAATGGGACTGGACTACAATCCATTCTATCAAAGGGACTGGACTACAATCCATTCTATCAAAGGGACTGGACTACAATCCATTCTATCAAAGGGACTGGACTACAATCCATTCTATCAATGGGACTGGACTACAATCCATTCTATCAATGGGACTGGACTACAATCCATTCTATCAATGGGACTGGACTACAATCCATTCTATCAAAGGGACTGGACTACAATCCATTCTATCAAAGGGACTGGACTACAATCCATTCTATCAATTAGTTCTGGACTACAATCCATTCTATCAATGGGACTGGACTACAATCCATTCTATCAATGGGACTGGACTACAATCCATTCTATCAATGGGACTGGACTACAATCCATTCTATCAATTAGTTCTGGACTACAATCCATTCTATCAATTAGGACTGGACTACAATCCATTCTATCAATGGGACTGGACTACAATCCATTCTATCAAAGGGACTGGACTACAATCCATTCTATCAATGGGACTGGACTACAATCCATTCTATCAAAGGGACTGGACTACAATCCATTCTATCAAAGGGACTGGACTACAATCCATTCTATCAATGGGACTGGACTCCAATCCATTCTATCAATGGGACTGGACTACAATCCATTCTATCAATGGGACTGGACTACAATCCATTCTATCAATGGGACTGGACTACAATCCATTCTATCAAAGGGACTGGACTACAATCCATTCTATCAATGGGACTGGACTCCAATCCATTCTATCAATGGGACTGGACTACAATCCATTCTATCAATGGGACTGGACTACAATCCATTCTATCAATGGGACTGGACTACAATCCATTCTATCAATGGGACTGGACTACAATCGATTCTATCAATGGGACTGGACTACAATCCATTCTATCAAAGGGACTGGACTACAATCGATTCTATCAATGGGACTGGACTACAATCCATTCTATCAATGGGACTGGACTACAATCCATTCTATCAATGGGACTGGACTACAATCCATTCTATCAAAGGGACTGGACTACAATCCATTCTATCAAAGGGACTGGACTACAATCCATTCTATCAATTAGTTCTGGACTACAATCCATTCTATCAAAGGGACTGGACTACAATCCATTCTATCAATTAGTTCTGGACTACAATCCATTCTATCAATGGGACTGGACTACAATCCATTCTATCAAAGGGACTGGACTACAATCCATTCTATCAATGGGACTGGACTACAATCCATTCTATCAAAGGGACTGGTCGACAATCCATTCTATCAAAGGGACTGGACTACAATCCATTCTATCAATGGGACTGGACTCCAATCCATTCTATCAATGGGACTGGACTACAATCCATTCTATCAATGGGACTGGACTACAATCCATTCTATCAATGGGACTGGACTACAATCCATTCTTCAAAGGGACTGGACTACAATCCATTCTATCAATGGGACTGGACTCCAATCCATTCTATCAATGGGACTGGACTACAATCCATTCTATCAATGGGACTGGACTACAATCCATTCTATCAATGGGACTGGACTACAATCCATTCTATCAATGGGACTGGACTACAATCGATTCTATCAATGGGACTGGTTTACAATCCATTCTATCAAAGGGACTGGACTACAATCGATTCTATCAATGGGACTGGACTCAATCCATTCTATCAAAGGGTTGGGGCCATCCATTTATCAAAGGGACTGGACTACAATCCATTCAAACATCAAAGGGACTGGGGGACAATCCATTCTACAACAGGACTGGTCTGCAATCCATTCTATCAATTAGTTCTGGAGTTGGGGGCCATTTTTTAGTTTACACTACAGGCTGTCATTCATCTGAGGGACTGGGGGCCTTTTCCATTTATCATGGGACAGGACTACAATCCATTCTATCAAAGGGACTGGACTTTTCCATTTATCAATTAGGCTGTCTACAATCCAGGAAAGGGGGCCTTTTCCATTTATCAAAGGGACTGTCAAACATCTAGGAATGGGACTGGACTCCAATCCATTCTATCAATGGGACTAGGACTACAATCCATTCTATCAAAGGGACTGGAGTACAATCCATTCTATTTAGGGACACTACAATCCATGTCTATCAAAGGGAGTTGGGGGACTTTCCATTCTATCAAAGGGACTGGACTACAATCCATTCTATCAATTAGTACAGGCTGTCAATCCATTCTATCAATTAGTTCTGGACTACAATCCATTCTGTCAATGGGACTGGACTCCTTTTTTATTTACACTATGGCTGACTGAGAGTTGGGGCCATTTTCAAGGGACTGGACTACAATCTGTCAAACATCTGAGGAGAGTTGGACTACAATCCATTTATCAATGGGTTTACACTAAGGCTGTCTATCAATGGGAGTTGGGGGTCTTTTCCATTCTATCACTACAGGCTGACTACAATCCATTCTAGGAGAGTTGGGGGCCTTTCCATTCTATCAATGGGACTGGACTACAATCCATTCTATCAATGGGACTGGACTACAATCCATTCTATCAATGAGGGACTGGACTACAATCCATTCTATCAATGGGACTTTACAATACAGGCTGTCTATCATGAGGGAGTTGGGGGACTACAATCCATTTATCAAAGGACTGGACTACAATCGATTCTATTTGGGACACTCCAATCCATTCTATCAGGAGAGTTGGGGACCATCCATTTATCAAAGGGACTGACTACAATCCATTCTATCAAGTTGGGGGCCTTTTGGAGTTTACACTCCAGGCTATCAATGAGGAGAGTTGCAATCCATTCTATTACAGGGACAGGCTGTCAAACATTCTATCAAGTTGGGGGCCTTTTTTCCATTTATCAAAGGGACTGAGGAGAGTTACAATCCATTTTCAAAGGGACTGGACTACAATCCATTCTATGAGGGACTGGACTACAATCCATTTATCAAAGGGACTGGACTGACAATCCATTCTTTTAGTTTACACTACAGGCTCCATTCTATCAAAGGGACTGGGGGACTACAATCCATTTATCAACAGGGACTGGACTACAATCCATTCTATCAATGGGACTGGACTAGTTTCCATTCTATCAATGGGACTGGACTACAATCCATTTATCAAAGGGACTGGACTACAATCCATTCTATCAAAGTTCTGAGGACAGTTCCATTCTATTTAGTTCACTACAGGCTGTCATTCTATCAAAGGGGGGACTTTTCCATTTATCACTACAGGACTGTACAATCCATTCTATGAGGAGACTGGGGGCCTTTCCAGTTTATCACTACAGGACTGTCAATCCATTCTGAGGAGAGGGGGCCTTTTTCCATTCTACTACAGGACTGACTCCAATCCATTCTATGAGGAGAGTTGGGGCCTTTTTTATTTATCAATGGGACAGGCTACAATCCATTCTATCAAGGGAGTTGGACTACAATCCAGTTTATCAACAGGCTGGACTATGAGGAGAGTTCGATTCTTCAATTTACTGGACTACAATCCATTCTGAGGAGGGGGGCCTTTTTTTAGTTTTTTAGATTTATCAATGGGACAGGACTGTCAAACATCTGATCAAGTTGGGGGCCTTTTTGGGTTTACCATCCAGGCTGTCAAAGGAGAGTTGGCCTTTTTCCATTTATCAACAGGACTGTCAAACATTCTATGAGGAGAGTTGGGGGCCTTTTCCATTTACACTACAGGCTGTCAATCCATCTGAGGAGAGTTGGGGGACTTTTTTAGTTTCTACTCAGGCTTGAGACAATCCATTCTATCAAGTTGGGGCCTTTTTAGACTACCAGGCATTCTAACAATGGAGAGTTGGGGGCCTTTTTTAGTTTACACTGCACATTCCTGTTAAAAATGAGGAGAGTTGAGGGGCATCTTTCAGGGTCAGTTTACAAACAGGCTTACTCTTTCTAGTTGGGGGTTTTCCCTTTTCAAGTTTACACTACAGGCTAACTGAGGAGAGTTGGGGACCTTTTTTAGTTTCACTACAGGCTGTCAACATATGAGGAGAGTTGGGGG
This sequence comes from Oncorhynchus gorbuscha, assembly GCF_021184085.1. Classification (NCBI taxonomy): domain Eukaryota; kingdom Metazoa; phylum Chordata; class Actinopteri; order Salmoniformes; family Salmonidae; genus Oncorhynchus; species Oncorhynchus gorbuscha. Next base: position 107,819 of record NW_025746096.1, read on the forward strand.
CCTTTTTTAGTTTACACTACAGGCTGTCTGAGGAGAGTTGGGGGCCTTTTTTAGTTTACACTACAGGCTGTCAAACATATGAGGAGAGTTGGGGGCCTTTTTTAGTTTACACTACAGGCTGTCTGAGGAGAGTTTGGGGCATTTTTTAGTTTACACTACAGGCTGTCTGAGGAGAGTTGGGGGCCTTTTTTAGTTTACACTACAGGCTGTCAGACATCTGAGGAGAGTTGGGGGCCTTTTTTAGTTTACACTACAGGCTGTCAGACATCTGAGGAGAGTTGGGGGCCTTTTTTAGTTTACACTACAGCCTGTCAGACATCTGAGGAGAGTTGGGGGCCTTTTTTAGTTTACACTACAGGCTGTCTGAGGAGAGTTGGAGGCCTTTTTTAGTTTACACTACAGGCTGTCTGAGGAGAGTTGGGGTCGTTTTTTAGTTTACACTACAGGCTGTCAGACATCTGAGGAGAGTTGGGGGCCTTTTTTAGTTTACACTACAGGCTGTCTGAGGAGAGTTGGGGGCCTTTTTTAGTTTACACTACAGGCAGTCTGAGGAGAGTTGGGGGCCTTTTTTAGTTTACACTACAGGCTGTCTGAGGAGAGTTGGGGCCCTTTTTTAGTTTACACTACAGGCTGTCTGAGGAGAGTTGGGGGCCTTTTTTAGTTTACACTACAGGCTGTCTGAGGAGAGTTGGGGGCCTTTTTTAGTTTACACTACAGGCTGTCTGAGGAGAGTTGGGGCCTTTTTTAGTTTACACTACAGGCTGTCTGAGGAGAGTTGGGGGCCTTTTTTAGTTTACACTACAGGCTGTCTGAGGAGAGTTGGGGGCCTTTTTTAGTTTTCACTACAGCCTGTCAGACATCTGAGGAGAGTTGGGGGCCTTTTTTAGTTTACACTACAGGCTGTCTGAGGAGAGTTGGGGGCCTTTTTTAGTTTACACTACAGGCTGTCTGAGGAGAGTTGGGGGCCTTTTTTAGTTTACACTACAGGCTGTCTGAGGAGAGTTGGGGGCCTTTTTTAGTTTACACTACAGGCTGTCTGAGGAGAGTTGGGGGCCTTTTTTAGTTTACACTACAGGCTGTCTGAGGAGAGTTGGGGGCCTTTTTTAGTTTACACTACAGCCTGTCTGAGGAGAGTTGGAGGTCTTTTTTAGTTTACACTACAGGCTGTCTGAGGAGAGTTGGGGGCCTTTTTTAGTTTACACTACAGGCTGTCTGAGGAGAGTTGGGGGCCTTTTTTAGTTTACACTACAGGCTGTCTAACATATGAGGAGAGTTGGGGGCCTTTTTTAGTTTACACTACAGGCGGTCTGAGGAGAGTTGGGGGCCTTTTTTAGTTTACACTACAGGCTGTCTGAGGAGAGTTGGGGGCCTTTTTTAGTTTACACTACAGGCTGTCTGAGGTGAGTTGGGGGCCTTTTTTAGTTTACACTACAGGCTGTCTGAGGAGAGTTGGAGGTCTTTTTTAGTTTACACTACAGGGTGTCTGAGGAGAGTTGGGGGCCTTTTTTAGTTTACACTACAGGCTGTCTGAGGAGAGTTGGGGACCTTTTTTAGTTTACACTACAGGCCGTCTGAGGAGAGTTGGGGGCCTTTTTTAGTTTACACTACAGGCTGTCTGAGGAGAGTTGGGGGCCTTTTTTAGTTTACACTACAGGCTGTCTGAGGAGAGTTGGGGGTCTTTGACGTCTACTACCCTGTATTATTTCTACAAGATACACAAGATTTTTGAAAAGAAATTGGGATCAAAAGACATCTGGGCTGATGACAATAGACGTTCAATACTACGGTGAAATATTTTATTGACGCCGTTACACTGGGGGGGAAATGGTCAATACTCTTATCGTTTTATGACAGTTTTTAATTTTAGTTGTGAATTCTATTTGAAGGGTATTTAACTAACCGATCCTGTGTGAGATTACCTGGCCTCTGTTTAATCAATTGGCTTGAGCGCTGGAGTAGAAAACACTCCTGTTGGAGAGCTTCGTTTTCGGATCTGTGTTTTGTTGTATTTAGGAGGAAAATAAGACTGAAGGGGACTGAAACATTGGTTGTGGAGATCAGTTTTCTGGAGACGTTTTGAGACAGAGGTAATCACACGGAGATATCCGTTCTCATTGTGCTAATGTGCTAACCTGTATCACTAAAGGAGGGGGAAGAGACAGAGAAACAGAGAATGAGAGATACAGAGAAACAGAGAATGAGAGACACAGACAGAGAGACAGAGAAACAGAGAATGAGAGATACAGACAGAGAGACAGAGACAGAGAAACAGAGAATGAGAGATACAGACAGAGAGACAGAGACACAGAGAATGAGAGACACAGACAGAGAGACAGAGAAACAGAGAATGAGAGATACAGACAGAGAGACAGAGACAGAGAAACAGAGAATGAGAGATACAGACAGAGAGACAGAGACACAGAGAATGAGAGAGACAGAGACAGAGAAACAGAGAATGAGAGATACAGACAGAGAGACAGAGAAACAGAGAATGAGAGACACAGACAGAGAGACAGAGACACAGAGAATGAGAGATACAGACAGAGAAACAGAGAATGAGAGATACAGACAGAGAGACAGAGACAGAGAAACAGAGAATGAGAGATACAGACAGAGAGACAGAGACAGAGAAACAGAGACAGAGAGACAGAGAATGAGAGATACAGACAGAGAGACAGAGAATGAGAGATAGAGACAGAGACAGAGAAACAGAGAATGAGAGACACAGAGACAGAGAAACAGAGAAACAGAGAATGAGAGACACAGAGACAGAGAAACAGAGAATGAGAGACACAGAGACAGAGAAACAGAGAATGAGAGACACAGAGACAGAGAAACAGAGAATGAGAGACACAGAGACAGAGAAACAGAGAATGAGAGACACAGAGACAGAGAAACAGAGAATGAGAGACACAGAGACAGAGACAGAGACAGAGACAGAGAAACAGAGAAACAGATAAATCCACTATAAGATAAGCTTGACCTTTCCAACTGTCTATCCTGCTACTGTAGTCTGAGAGAGCACGTCCTAACCTCCTGCCCAATGTAGGACCATATTAGAGAGACATATTTCCCTCAGATTACACAGATCCACAAAGAATTTGAAAACAAACCCAATTTTGATAAACTCCCGTATCTACTGGGTGAAATTCCACAGTGTGACATCACAGCAGCAAGATGTGTGACCTGTTGCCACGAGAAAAGGGCAACCAGTGAAGAACAAACACCATTGTAAATACAACCCATATTTATGCTTATTTATTTTCCCGTGTGTTCTATAACAATTTGTACATTGTTTCAACACTGAATATATATATAACAAGACATTTGTAATATCTTTATTGTTTTGCCACTTCTGTATGTGTAATGTTTACTGTTCATTTTTATTGTTAATTTAACTTTTGTTTATAGTCTATCTCACTTGCTTTGGCAATGTTAACACATGTTTCCCATACCAATAAAGCCCTTGAATTGAATTGAATTGAGAGTCTGATGGGAATCTCTCAGTATAAAGACTATCTATCTACTGTATCCTACTACTGTAGTCAGAGAGAGTCTGATGGGGATCTCTCAGTTGGCTGACTTACCTTTAAGGTCCGGTATAGCTGGGTGTGATATGGCTGTAAGGATAAGGTTATAGACCAGTATAGCTGTAAGGATAGGGTTATAGACCAGTATAACTGTAAGGATAAGGTTATAGACCAGTATAACTGGGTGTTATATAGCTGTAAGGATAAGGTTATAGACCAGTATAGCTGTAAGGATAAGGTTATAGACCAGTATAGCTGTAAGGATAAGGTTATAGACCAGTATAGCTGTAAGGATAAGGTTATAGACCAGTATAACTGGGTGTTATATAGCTGTAAGGATAAGGTTATAGACCAGTATAGCTGGGTGTGATATGGCTGTAAGGATAAGGTTATAGACCAGTATAGCTGTAAGGATAAGGTTATAGACCAGTATAGCTGGGTGTGATATGGCTGTAAGGATAAGGTTATAGACCAGTATAGCTGGGTGTGATATGGCTGTAAGGATAAGGTTATAGACCAGTATAGCTGGGTGTGATATGGCTGTAAGGATAAGGTTATAGACCAGTATAACTGGGTGTGATATAGCTGTAAGGATAAGGTTATAGACCAGTATAACTGGGTGTGATATAGCTGTAAGGATAAGGTTATAGACCAGTATAACTGGGTGTGATATGGCTGTAAGGATAAGGTTATAGACCAGTATAACTGGGTGTGATATGGCTGTAAGGATAAGGTTATAGACCAGTATAGCTGGGTGTGATATGGCTGTAAGGATAAGGTTATAGACCAGTATAGCTGGGTGTTATATAGCTGTAAGGATAAGGTTATAGACCAGTATAACTGGGTGTGATATGGCTGTAAGGATAAGGTTATAGACCAGTATAGCTGGGTGTGATATGGCTGTAAGGATAAGGTTATAGACCAGTATAACTGGGTGTGATATAGCTGTAAGGATAAGGTTATAGACCAGTATAACTGGGTGTGATATGGCTGTAAGGATAAGGTTATAGACCAGTATAACTGGGTGTGATATGGCTGTAAGGATAAGGTTATAGACCAGTATAGCTGTAAGGATAAGGTTATAGACCAGTATAGCTGTAAGGATAAGGTTATAGACCAGTATAGCTGGGTGTTATATAGCTGTAAGGATAAGGTTATAGACCAGTATAACTGGGTGTGATATGGCTGTAAGGATAAGGTTATAGACCAGTATAACTGGGTGTGATATAGCTGTAAGGATAAGGTTATAGACCAGTATAACTGGGTGTGATATAGCTGTAAGGATAAGGTTATAGACCAGTATAGCTGGGTGTTATATAGCTGTAAGGATAAGGTTATAGACCAGTATAGCTGGGTGTGATATAGCTGTAAGGATAAGGTTATAGACCAGTATAGCTGGGTGTGATATAGCTGTAAGGGTAAGGTTATAGACCAGTATAGCCGGGTGTGATATAGCTGTAAGGATAAGGTTATAGACCAGTATAACTGGGTGTGATATGGCTGTAAGGATAAGGTTATAGACCAGTATAGCTGGGTGTTATATAGCTGTAAGGATAAGGTTATAGACCAGTATAACTGGGTGTGATATGGCTGTAAGGATAAGGTTATAGACCAGTATAGCTGTAAGGATAAGGTTATAGACCAGTATAGCTGTAAGGATAAGGTTATAGACCAGTATAGCTGGTATAGCTGTAAGGATAAGGTTATAGACCAGTATAGCTGTAAGGATAAGGTTATAGACCAGTATAGCTGTAAGGATAAGGTTATAGACCAGTATAGCTGGGTGTTATATAGCTGTAAGGATAAGGTTATAGACCAGTATAGCTGTAAGGATAAGGTTATAGACCAGTATAGCTGGGTGTTATATAGCTGTAAGGATAAGGTTATAGACCAGTATAACTGGGTGTGATATGGCTGTAAGGATAAGGTTATAGACCAGTATAACTGGGTGTGATATAGCTGTAAGGATAAGGTTATAGACCAGTATAACTGGGTGTGATATGGCTGTAAGGATAAGGTTATAGACCAGTATAGCTGGGTGTGATATAGCTGTAAGGATAAGGTTATAGACCAGTATAACTGGGTGTGATATGGCTGTAAGGATAAGGTTATAGACCAGAATAGCTGGGTGTACACATACTTGAAATCAATAGACTATAATGATATCTCCCCTTTAAATATCGCGGCCAAATAACGGTTTCATTTGAAATGTTTTAGTGGTAGGGATGGGTTTATGGACTCTGTCTTTGTGTGTCTTCGGCTGCCCCAGGGAGAACTCTTATAATCTAGATTATTGGGGTGATGGATGAAAGGAGCACGAAGCCTTCTAGACCATTAACCCACAAATGAACACATACTGTACCACAAAACACAGCTTCATGGAATTCATGCATGTCCTCTCCTCTGAAAGACCAGAATGCTGTTTCATGTGTTTCCTTTGAAGTTGAATAAACAAGATAAATGTTTACAATTTATTTTTATAGATACAAAAGGTTTTATAGAAACGCCAGCGTGGAAGACATTACAAGCGTTTTAATTCACTGCTGTGTTGAGAAGGAACCTGATTCAAATGCACATAATAGATGGCTTACTCAGAGATGGAGGGAGGGAGAGATAAAGAGTGAAGGGGAGAGTATAACTGGGTGAGATTTGAGGAAGGAGAGAAAAAGAGAGAGACCAGAGAGACTGGGTGTGAGAGAGAAGAGAGACAAGAGAGAGAGTATAGAGAGAAGAGATGAGAGAGAGAAGAGATAAGGTTAGAGAGTAAGAGAGAGAAGACAGAGATAGAGAAGAGAGAGAAGAGAGGGGAGACCAGATAGCTGGAAGAGTGAAGAGAGAGTAAGAGAGAGAAGGAGATAGAGAAGTAGAGAAGGGAGAGAAGATATAGAGAAGAGAGAAGAGAGAGAGAAGAGAGAGAAGACAGAGATAGAGAAGTAAGAGAAGAGAGGGGAGAGAAGAGAGTATAAAGAGAGAGAAGACAGAGATGAGAAGGAGAGGTGAGAGGAGAGAGTAGAGCTGAGAGAGGTTGAGGAAGCTGAAGAGAAAAGAGTTAGAAGACCAGGATAGACTGGAGAGCAGATAGGGGGAGAGAGGAGAAGGTTATAGACCAGTAGAGCTGTAAGGAGAGGTTGAGGAAGAGAGAGAAGAAGAGAGTTATATAGAAGTAAGAGAGAAGGTTAGAGAAGACAGTATAGAGAGAAGAGATAAGAGAGAAGAGAGAGGTGAGAGAGAGAAGAGAGATAGCTGTAAGAGATAAGGTTAGAGACCAGTATAAGAGAGAGAGAGAGAGAGAGAGAAGGAGAGGTTAGAGACCAGGTTGAGGCTGGGAGAGAAAAGAGAGAGGATAGAGGTTAGAGACCAGTAGAGAGAGAAGGAGAGAAGAGAGGAGAGAGAGAGGTTGAGGAAGGAGAGTAAAAGAAGAGAAGAGAGAGAGAGAGGTTGAGCTGTGAGTTAAAGTCTCTCCCTAAGGACAAGAGACTATAATGTAATCTCACCTTTGAATAGTCACAGCGTCACATCATTTAAGCTCATTTGACAACTCAACCTTGGCCTGTGCGCTCCTCATTGAGATGTGTTAATCTTCTTAGTTACACTTTGTTCAATGGATTTGGGGATGTGTTGGCGTACATTTCGTATTTCGTATTTCTTCCCCGGATAAACAACAACAAGTATCTAGCAGCATCAGCGAACACGTGAAATTATTTCAGCGCTGATTGGTTGTTGGCTGTTCAATAGTTACACACACAATCAGAGTTTCTCCCCTGAGGTTTGATTCGGACTCTATTCCAAATAGCACCTTATTCCCTAATCTATTACCCCATGGGCCCTGGTCTATAGTGGGCCCTGGTCTATAGTGGGCCCTGGTCAACAGTAGTCTACTACCTTATAGGCCCTGGTCAACAGTAGTCTACTACCCTATAGACCTGGTCAACAGTAGTCTACTACCCTATAGACCCTGGTCAACAGTAGTCTACTACCCTGGTCATCAGTAGTCTACTACCCTGGTCAACAGTAGTCTACTACCCTGGTCATCAGTAGTCTACTACCCTGGTCAGACAGTAGTCTACTATTCCTGGTCATCAGTAGTCTACTACCCTGGTCAACAGTAGTCTACTACCCTGGTCAACAGTAGTCTACTACCCTGGTCAACAGTAGTCTACTACCCTGGTCATCAGTAGTCTACTACCCTGGTCAACAGTAGTCTACTACCCTGGTCAACAGTAGTCGGTGGACCGTATAGACCCTGGTCAACAGTAGTCTACTACCTGGTCATCAGTAGTCTACTACCCTGGTCAACAGTAGTCTACTACCCTGGTCAACAGTAGTCTACTACCCTGGTCATCAGTAGTCTACTACCCTGGTCAACAGTAGTCTACTACCCTGGTCAACAGTAGTCTACTATCCTGGTCATCAGTAGTCTACTACCCTGGTCAACAGTAGTCTACTACCCTATAGACCCTGGTCAAAAGTAGTCTTCTATCCTATAGACCCTGGTCAACAGTAGTCTACTACCATATAGACCCTGGTCAACAGTAGTCTACTACCCTATAGACCCTGGTCAACAGTAGTCTACTACCCTGGTCAACAGTAGTCTACTACCCTATAGACCCTGGTCAACAGTAGTCTACTACCCTGGTTAACAGTAGTCTATTACCCTGGTCAACAGTAGTCTACTACCCTGGTCAACAGTAGTCTACTACCCTATAGACCCTGGTCAACAGTAGTCTACTACCCTGGTCAACAGTAGTCTACTACCCTATAGCCCTGAGTCAACAGTAGTCTTCTATCCTATAGACCTGGTCAACAGTAGTCTACTACCCTATAGACCCTGGTCAACAGTAGTCTACTACTCTATGGGTCCTGGTCAACAGCAGTCTACTACCCTGGTCAACAGTAGTCTACTCCCTATAGACCCTGGTCAACAGTAGTCTACTACCCTGGTCACAGTAGTCTACTAATAGACCCTGGTGGGGACAGTAGTCTACTACTCTATGGGTCCTGGTCAACAGTAGTCTACTACCCTGGTCAACAGTAGTCTACTTGGGCCCTGGTCAACAGTAGTCTACTACCCTATAGACCCTGGTCAGCAGTAGTCTACTACCCTGGTCAACAGTAGTCTACTACCCTTTGGGTCCTGGTCACAGTAGTCTACTACCTGGTCAATCAGTAGTCTTCTCCCCTATAGACCCTGGTTCAGTAGTCTACTACCCTGGTCAACAGTTGTCTACTACCCTATGGGCCCTGGTCAACAGTAGTCTACTACCCTATAGACCCTGGTCAACAGTAGGCTACTACCCTATAGACCCTGGTCAACAGTAGTCTACTACTCTATGGGTCCTGGTCAACAGTAGTCTACTACCCTATAGACCCTGGTCAACAGTAGTCTACTACCCTAGAGACCCTGGTCAACAGTAGTCTACTACCCTGGTCAACAGTAGTCTACCCTATAGACCCTGGTCAACAGTAGTCTACTACTCTATGGGTCCTGGTCAACAGTAGTCTACTATCCCCTGGTCAACAGTAGTCTACTACCCTATGGTCTGGTCAGTAGTCTACTACTCTATAGACCCTGGTCAACAGTAGTCTACTACCCTAGACCCTGGTCAACAGTAGTCTACTACCCTATAGACCCTGGTCAACAGTAGTCTACCCTATAGACCCTGGTCATCAGTAGTCTACTACCCTATGGGTCCTGGTCAACAGTAGTCTACTACCCTATAGACCCTGGTCAACAGTAGTCTACTACCCTATAGACCCTGGTCAACAGTAGTCTACTACTCCTGGTTAACAGTAGTCTACTACCCTAGACCCTGGTCAACAGTAGTCTACTACCCTGGTCAACAGTAGTCTACTACCCTATAGACCCTGGCCAACAGTAGTCTACCCTATAGACCCTGGTCAACAGTAGTCTACTACTCTATGGGTCCTGGTTAACAGTAGTCTACTACCCTATCCTGGTCAACAGTAGTCTACTACCCTGGTCAACAGTAGTCTACTACCCTATAGACCCTGGCCAACAGTAGTCTACTACCCTATAGACCCTGGTCAACAGTAGTCTACTACCCTATAGACCCTGGTCAACAGTAGTCTACTACCCTATAGACCCTGGTCAACAGTAGTCTACTACCCTATAGACCCTGGTCAACAGTAGTCTACTACCCTATAGACCCTGGTCAACAGTAGTCTACTACCCTGGTCAACAGTAGTCTACTACCCTATAGACCCTGGTCAACAGTAGTCTACTACCCTATAGACCCTGGTCAACAGTAGTCTACTACCCTGGTCAACAGTAGTCTACTACCCTATAGACCCTGGTCAACAGTAGTCTACTACCCTATAGACCCTGGTCAACAGTAGTCTACTACCCTGGTCAACAGTAGTCTACTACCCTATAGACCCTGGTCAACAGTAGCTACTACCCTATAGACCCTGGTCAACAGTAGTCTACTACCCTGGTCAACAGTAGTCTACTACCCTGGTCAACAGTAGTCTACTACCCTATAGACCCTGGTCAACAGTAGTCTACTACCCTATAGACCCTGGTCAACAGTAGTCTACTACCCTGGTCAACAGTAGTCTACTACCCTATAGACCCTGGTCAACAGTAGTCTACTACTCTATGGGTCCTGGTCAACAGTAGTCTACTACCCTGGTCAACAGTAGTCTACTACTCTATGGGTCCTGGTCAACAGTAGTCTACTACCCTATAGACCCTGGTCAACAGTAGTCTACTACTCTATGGGTCCTGGTCAACAGTAGTCTACTACCCTATAGACCCTGGTCAACAGTAGTCTACTACCCTGGTCAACAGTAGTCTACTACCCTATAGACCCTGGTCAACAGTAGTCTACTACCCTATAGACCCTGGTCAACAGTAGTCTACTAGACCCTGGTCAACAGTAGTCTACTACCCTATAGACCCTGGTCAACAGTAGTCTACTACTCTATGGGTCCTGGTCAACAGTAGTCTACTACCCTATAGACCCTGGTCAACAGTAGTCTACTACCCTGGTCAACAGTAGTCTACTACTCTATGGGTCTGGTCCATAAAGGGCCTTTGGAAAGTATTCTGTCCTCTTTTTCCCATTTATTCAGACCCTGGTCAAAATGGATTACATTGTTTTTCCCCCTCATCCCTGGTCAACAGTAGGCTACTACCCTATAGACCCTGGTCAACAGTAGTCTACTACTCTATGGGTCCTGGTCAACAGTAGTCTACTACCCTATAGACCCTGGTCAACAGTAGTCTACTACCCTAGAGACCCTGGTCAACAGTAGTCTACTACCCTGGTCAACAGTAGTCTACTACCCTATAGACCCTGGTCAACAGTAGTCTACTACTCTATGGGTCCTGGTCAACAGTAGTCTACTATCCTATAGACCCTGGTCAACAGTAGTCTACTACCCTATGGGTCCTGGTCAACAGTAGTCTACTACTCTATAGACCCTGGTCAACAGTAGTCTACTACCCTATAGACCCTGGTCAACAGTAGTCTACTACCCTATAGACCCTGGTCAACAGTAGTCTACTACCCTATGGGTCCTGGTCAACAGTAGTCTACTACCCTATAGACCCTGGTCAACAGTAGTCTACTACCCTATAGACCCTGGTCAACAGTAGTCTACTACTCTATGGGTCCTGGTTAACAGTAGTCTACTACCCTATAGACCCTGGTCAACAGTAGTCTACTACCCTGGTCAACAGTAGTCTACTACCCTATAGACCCTGGCCAACAGTAGTCTACTACCCTATAGACCCTGGTCAACAGTAGTCTACTACTCTATGGGTCCTGGTTAACAGTAGTCTACTACCCTATAGACCCTGGTCAACAGTAGTCTACTACCCTGGTCAACAGTAGTCTACTACCCTATAGACCCTGGCCAACAGTAGTCTACTACCCTATAGACCCTGGTCAACAGTAGTCTACTACCCTATAGACCCTGGTCAACAGTAGTCTACTACCCTATAGACCCTGGTCAACAGTAGTCTACTACCCTATAGACCCTGGTCAACAGTAGTCTACTACCCTATAGACCCTGGTCAACAGTAGTCTACTACCCTATAGACCCTGGTCAACAGTAGTCTACTACCCTGGTCTACAGTAGTCTACTACCCTATGGGCCCTGGTCAACAGTAGTCTACTACCCTATAGACCCTGGTCAACAGTAGTCTACTACCCTGGTCAACAGTAGTCTACTACCCTATAGACCCTGGTCAACAGTAGTCACCTACCCAGTAGACCCTGGTCAACAGTAGTCTACTACCCTGGTCAACAGTAGTCTACTACCCTATAGACCCTGGTCAACAGTAGTCTACTACCCTATAGACCCTGGTCAACAGTAGTCTACTACCCTGGTCAACAGTAGTCTACTACCCTATAGACCCTGGTCAACAGTAGTCTACTACCCTATAGACCCTGGTCAACAGTAGTCTACTACCCTGGTCAACAGTAGTCTACTACCCTATAGACCCTGGTCAACAGTAGTCTACTACCTATAGACCCTGGTAACAGTAGTCTACTACCCTGGTCAACAGTAGTCTACTACCCTATAGACCCTGGTCAACAGTAGTCTACTACCCTATAGACCCTGGTCAACAGTAGTCTACTACCCTATAGACCCTGGTCAACAGTAGTCTACTACCCTATAGACCCTGGTCAACAGTAGTCTACTACCCTATAGACCCTGGTCAACAGTAGTCTACTACCCTATACCCTGGTCAACAGTAGTCTACTACCCTGGTCAACAGTAGTCCTGGTTAACTAGTCTACTATAGACCCTGGTCAACAGTAGTCTACTACCCTATAGACCCTGGTCAACAGTAGTCTACTACCCTATAGACCCTGGTCAACAGTAGTCTACTACCCTATAGACCCTGGTCAACAGTAGTCTACTACTCTATGGGTCCTGGTCAACAGTAGTCTACTACCCTGGTCAACAGTAGTCTACAACCCTGGTCAACAGTAGTCTACTACCCTATAGACCCTGGTCAACAGTAGTCTACTACCCTGGTCAACAGTAGTCTACTACCCTATAGACCCTGGTCAACAGTAGTCTACTACCCTGGTCTGGTCAACAGTAGTCTACTACCCTGGTCAACAGTAGTCTACTACCCTATAGACCCTGGTCAACAGTAGTCTACTACTCTATAGACCCTGGTCAACAGTAGTCTACTACCCTGGTCAACAGTAGTCTACTACCCTATAGACCCTGGTCAACAGTAGTCTACTACTCTATGGGTCCTGGTCCTGGTCTACCCTGGTCAACAGTAGTACTACTCTATGGGTCCTGGTCAACAGTAGTCTACTACCCTATAGACCCTGGTCAACAGTAGTCTACTACCCTGGTCAACAGTAGTCTACTACTCTATGGGTCCTGGTCAACATAAAGGGCCTTTGGAAAGTATTCTGTCCTCTTTTTCCACATTTAGTCAGGTTACAGCCTTATTCTAAAATGGATTAAATTGTTTTTCCCCCTCATCAGTCTACACATAATAACCCCTATAATGACAAAGAGAAAACTGGTTATTAGAAAATTTAGCAAATTTATAAAAAATAAATAAATGATATCACAATTACATAAGAATTCAGACTCTTTACTCAGGACTTTGTTGAAGCACCTTTGGCAGCAATTACTGCCTCAATTCTTCTTGGGTATGATGACAGGCTTGGCACACCTGCATTCTTCTCTGCAGATCCTCTCAGGTTGGGAGCGTCGCTGCACAGCTATTTTCGATCGAGTTAATGTCAGGGCCCTGGCTGGGCCACTCAAGGACATTCAGAGACTTGTCCCAAAGCCAATTCTGCTTTGTCTTGGCTGTGTACTTAAGGTCGTTGTCCTGTTGGTGACCCTTCGGCTCTGTCTGAGGTCCTGAGCGCCCTGGAGCAGGTTTTCATCAAGGATCTCTCTGTACTTTGCTCCTTTCATCTGTCCCTCGATCCTGACTAGTCTCCCCTTTCCTGCCGCTGAAAAACATCCCCACAGCATGAAGCTGCCACCACCATGTAAGGATGCTGCTAGGTTTCCTCCAGATGTCACACTTGGCAGTCAGGCCAAAGAGTTACATCTTGGTTTCATCAGACCAGAGAATCTTGTTTCTCATGGTGTGAGAGTCCTTTAGGTGCCTTTTGGCAAACTCCAAGTGTGCTGTCATGTGCCTTTTACTGAAGAGTAGCTTCCGTCTGGCCACTCTACCATAAATGTCAGATTTTTGGAGTGCTGCAGAGATGGTTGTCGTTCTGGAAGTTTCTCCCATCTCCACAGAGGACCTCTGGAGCTCTGTCAGAGTGACCATCGGGTTCTTGGTCACCTCCCTGACCAAGGCCCTTCTCCCTGATTGCTCAGTTTTGCATGGCAGCCATCTCTAGTAAGAGTCTTGGTGGTTCCAAACTTCTTCCATTTAAGAATGATGGAGGCCACTGTGTTCTTGGGGAGCTTCAATGCTGAAGACATGTTTTGTTACCCTTCCCCAGATCTGTTCCCCGACACAGTCCTGTCATTATGGGGTATTGTGATGTCATTATGGGGTATTGTGATGTCATTATGGGGTAATGTGATGTCATTATGGGGTATTGTGATGTCATTATGGGGTATTGTGATGTCGTTATGGGGTATTGCGATGTCATTATGGGGTATTGTGATGTCATTATGGGGTATTGTGATGCCATTATGGCGTATTGTGATGTCATTATGGGGTATTGTGATGTCATTATGGGGTATTGTGATGTCATTATGGGGTATTGTGATGTCATTATGGGGTATTGTGATGTCATTATGGGGTATTGCGATGTCATTATGGGGTATTGTGATGTCATTATGGGGTATTGTGATGCCATTATGGGGTATTGTGATGTCATTATGGGGTATTGTGATGTCATTATGGGGTATTGTGATGTCATTATGGGGTATTGTGATGTCATTATGGGGTATTGTCATGTCATTATGGGGTATTGTCATGTCATTATGGGGTATTGTCATGTCATTATGGGGTATTGTCATGTCATTATGGGGTATTGTCATGTCATTATGGGGTATTGTCATGTCATTATGGGGTATTGTGATGTCATTATGGGGTATTGTGATGTCATTATGGGGTATTGTGATGTCATTATGGGGTATTGTGATGTCATTATGGGGTATGTGATGTCATTATGTCATTATGGGGTATTGTCATGTCATTATGGGGTATTGTGATGTCATTATGGGGTATTGTGATGTCATTATGGGGTAATGTGATGTCATTATGTGGTATTGTGATGTCATTATGGGGTATTGTGATGTCATTATGGGGTATTGTGATGTCATTATGGGGTATTGTCATGTCATTATGGGGTAATGTGATGTCATTATGGGGTATTGTGATGTCATTATGGGGTATTGTGATGTCATTATGGGGTATTGTCATGTCATTATGGGGTATTGTGATGTCATTATGGGGTATTGGCATGTCATTATGGGGTATTGTGATGTCATTATGGGGTATTGTGATGTCATTATGGGGTATTGGATGTCATTATGTATTGTCATGTCATTATGGGGTATTGTGATGTCATTATGGGGTATTGTGATGTCATTATGGGGTATTGTCATGTCATTATGGGGTATTGTGATGTCATTATGGGGTATTGTGATGTCATTATGGGGTATTGTGATGTCATTATGGGGTATTGTGATGTCATTATGGGGTATTGTCATGTCATTATGGGGTATTGTCATGTCATTATGGGGTATTGTCATGTCATTATGGGGTATTGTGATGTCATTATGGGGTATTGTCATGTCATTATGGGGTATTGTCATGTCATTATGGGGTATTGTCATGTCATTATGGGGTATTGTCATGTCATTATGGGGTATTGTCATGTCATTATGGGGTATTGTGATGTCATTATGGGGTATTGTCATGTCATTATGTGATGTCATTATGGGGTATTGTCATGTCATTATGGGGTATTGTGATGTCATTATGGGGTATTGTGATGTCATTATGGGGTATTGTGATGTCATTATGGGGGTGATGTCATTATGGGGTATTGTGTCATTATGGGGTATTGTCATGTCATTATGGGGTATTGTGATGTCATTATGGGGTATTGTGATGTCATTATGGGGTATTGTGATGTCATTATGGGGTATTGGGATGTATTATGGGGTATTGTGATGTCATTATGGGGTATTGTGATGTCATTATGGGGTATTGGGATGTCATTATGTGATGTCATTATGGGGTATTGTGATGTCATTATGGGGTATTGTGATGTCATTATGGGGTATTGTGATGTCATTATGGGGTATTGTGATGTCATTATGGGGTATTGTGATGTCATTATGGGGTATTGTGATGTCATTATGGGGTATTGTGATGTCATTATGGGGTATTGTGATGTCATTATGGGGTATTGTGATGTCATTATGGGGTATTGTCATGTCATTATGGGGTATTGTGATGTCATTATGGGGTATTGTGATGTCATTATGGGGTATTGTGATGTCATTATGGGGTATTGTGATGTCATTATGGGGTATTGTGATGTCATTATGGGGTATTGTGATGTCATTATGGGGTATTGTGATGTCATTATGGGGTATTGTGATGTCATTATGGGGTATTGTGATGTCATTATGGGGTATTGTGATGTCATTATGGGGTATTGTGATGTCATTATGGGTTATTATGTCTAGATTGATGAGGCAAAAAAAATTCAATCAATTTTAGAATAAGGCTGTAACGTAACAAAATGTGTAAAAAGGGGAAGGGGGTCTGAATGCTTTTCCAAATGCACAGTAGAGGAAACAGGGTGCCAGTTGGTACCCAACTAGACTGGAATCTCAAGGGAGAAGACAGTAGAATCTGTCTTCTGGTCAACACAATGGAAACCTCAACATAATTGACCTGTTAATTAAGATGGACGGTAATTACTCCTGTAGGGGAGAGGCAGTGAAGGGGGATAAAGCATCATAATTACACTTGGATTTTTATTAATAGACAATTTGCAGAGTTGCCTTTCAATAAAACAGCTAAGCTTTGGCTTGTCCTTGTCATAGGCAAAGTGTGTGTGTG
This sequence comes from Oncorhynchus gorbuscha, assembly GCF_021184085.1. Taxonomy (NCBI): domain Eukaryota; kingdom Metazoa; phylum Chordata; class Actinopteri; order Salmoniformes; family Salmonidae; genus Oncorhynchus; species Oncorhynchus gorbuscha. The sequence goes on from NW_025746096.1 coordinate 124,409, forward strand.
TGTGTGTGTGTGTGTGTGTGTGTGTGTGTGTGTGTGTGTGTGTGTGTGTGTGTGTGTGTGTGTGTGTGTGTGTGTGTGTGTGTGTGTGTGTGTGTGTGTGTGTGTGTGTGTGTGTGTGTGTGTGTGTGTTTTTGTGTGTATGTGACTGTGTGTGTTTGTGCATTAAAAATCTCCTAATTAATGGAAATTACATTTTTCCACCACAAAGCCTAACCCAAATAATCAAAGTATTTGTGGTCTGACCAGTGTAGTCTGACCAGTGTAGTCTAACCAGTGTAGTCTAACCAGTGTAGTCTAACCAGTGTAGTCTGACCAGTGTAGTCTAACCAGTGTAGTCTAACCAGTGTAGTCTAACCAGTGTAGTCTGACCAGTGTAGTCTGACCAGTGTAGTCTGACCAGTGTAGTCTAACCAGTGTGGTCTGACCAGTGTAGTCTGACCAGTGTAGTCTGACCAGTGTAGTCTGACCAGTGTGGTCTGACCAGTGTAGTCTGACCAGTGTAGTCTGACCAGTGTAGTCTAACCAGTGTAGTCTAACCAGTGTAGTCTGACCAGTGTAGTCTGACCAGTGTGTCTGACCAGTGTAGTCTGACCAGTGTCTGACCAGTGTAGTCTGACCAGTGTCTGACCCATCTGTCAAGGCAGTGATGTTTTGCCAGCCTGCCTGCAGAGAGTAGGAGAAAAGAGGGAAGACTGGTGCATGTATTAGGAATACCCTGAGTGGGTAGTGGGTAGGATGGGGAAGGTACAGACCAGGAGAATGGGTAGTGGGTAGGGTGGGGAAGGTACAGACCAGGAGAGTGGGTAGTGGGTAGGATGGGGAAGGTACAGACCAGAAGAGTGGGTAGTGGGTAGTGGGTAGGGTGGGGAAGGTACAGACCAGGAGAGTGGGTAGTGGGTAGTGGGTAGGGTGGGGAAGGTACAGACCAGGAGAGTGGGTAGTGGGTAGTGGGTAGGATGGGGAAGGTACAGACCAGGAGAGTGGGTAGTGGGTAGTGGGTAGGGTGGGGAAGGTACAGACCAGGAGAGTGGGTAGTGGGTAGGATGGGGAAGGTACAGACCAGGAGAGTGGGTAGTGGGTAGTGGGTAAGGTGGGGAAGGTACAGACCAGGAGAGTGGATAGTGGGTAGTGGGTAGGATGGGGAAGGTACAGACCAGGAGAGTGGGTAGAGGGTAGGATGGGGAAGGTACAGACCAGGAGAGTGGGTAGTGGGTAGTGGGTAGGGTGGGGAAGGTACAGACCAGGAGAGGGGGTAGAGGGTAGGATGGGGAAAATGCAGAACAGCTGGAGGTACCAATTTACCAGACTTGTTGTTTGTCTCAAAACATCTGTGTTACTGTGAAGGGGATTGGGGAAATGCTACAGTGTATTGGATACATTTTTGAGTGTTGAGCGTTCAAAATGTGTTTCCTGTACGTGTGGAGTGTTGAAGAAATGTGTTTCCTGTACGTGTGGAGTGTTGAAGAAATGTGTTTCCTGTACGTGTGGAGTGTTGAAGAAATGTGTTTCCTGTACGTGTGGAGTGTTGAAGAAATGTGTTTCCTGTACGTGTGGAGTGTTGAAGAAATGTGTTTCCTGTACGTGTGGAGTGTTGAAGAAATGTGTTTCCTGTACGTGTGGAGTGTTGAAGAAATGTGTTTCCTGTACGTGTGGAGTGTTGAAGAAATGTGTTTCCTGTACGTGTGGAGTGTTGAAGAAATGTGTTTCCTGTACGTGTGGAGTGTTGAAGAAATGTGTTTCCGTGTGGAGTGTTGAAGAAATGTGTTTCCTGTACGTGTGGAGTGTTGAAGAAATGTGTTTCCTGTAACGTGTGGAGTGTTGAAGAAATGTGTTTCCTGTACGTGTGGAGTGTTGAAGAAATGTGTTTCCTGTACGTGTTGAGTGTTGAAGAAATGTGTTTCCTGTAACGTGTGGAGTGTTGAAGAAATGTGTTTCCTGTACGTGTGGGAGTGTCTGATCTCATGGTGTTTTGTTTTCTTGTCTTTCCAGGGTTCATAAATACGTGTGGAGGGACGTTAAAAGGACAGAACGGTACCATAGAAAGCCCAGGTTTCCCGTACGGATATCCCAACGGTGCCAACTGTACCTGGGTCATCGTAGCGGAACAGATGAACAGGATCCACATCGTTTTTCAATCTTTCGCCGTGGAAGAGGAGTACGATTTTTTATCTTTGTATGATGGACACCCACATCCGGCACACTTCCGGACGAGGTGAGAATTAGAGAATTAGACACTTAAATTACCAAGCCCTGCTATGAGGTGTCATTGTAGCAGAGATCTCATAGTGTCTGATGAGACACTTCTATTACCAAGCCCTGCTATGAGGTGTTATTGTGGCAGAGATCTCATAGTGAAACACTCCAGAAGAATGGCACAGAGGAACAAAATGCCCTCTCATTTATTTCCAGCATGCCTGGAGTTCTCTGAAATCAGACACAGGTCAGACACTAACTACGGCATTATTTCAGAGAAGAAGAGCGGAAGCAAAATTAAGTATTCAAGACATAAACAATCTAACGAGCATTCTGGGAGATTATGTTAGACTGTTGTCTCTGTCTTGTTAACAGTATAATGACTGTTGTGTCTGTCTTGTTAACAGTATAATGACTGTTGTCTCTGTCTTGTTAACAGTATAATGACTGTTGTCTCTGTCTTGTTAACAGTATAATGACTGTTAGTCTGTTGTCTCTGTCTTGTTAACAGTATAATGACTGTTGTCTCTGTCTTGTTAACAGTATAATGACTGTTGTCTCTGTCTTGTTAACAGTATAATGACTGTTAGTCTGTTGTCTCTGTCTTGTTAACAGTATAATGACTGTTGTCTCTGTCTTGTTAACAGTATAATGACTGTTGTGTCTGTCTTGTTAACAGTATAATGACTGTTGTCTCTGTCTTGTTAACAGTATAATGACTGTTGTCTCTGTCTTGTTATCAGTATAATGACTGTTAGACTGTTGTCTCTGTCTTGTTATCAGTATAATGACTGTTAGACTGTTGTCTCTGTCTTGTTATCAGTATAATGACTGTTAGACTGTTGTCTCTGTCTTGTTAACAGTATAATGACTGTTGTCTCTGTCTTGTTAACAGTATAATGACTGTTGTCTCTGTCTTGTTAACAGTATAATGACTGTTAGTCTGTTGTCTCTGTCTTGTTAACAGTATAATGACTGTTAGACTGTTGTCTCTGTCTTGTTAACAGTATAATGACTGTTGTCTCTGTCTTGTTATCAGTATAATGACTGTTGTCTCTGTCTTGTTAACAGTATAATGACTGTTGTCTCTGTCTTGTTAACAGTATAATGACTGTTGTCTCTGTCTTGTTATCAGTATAATGACTGTTAGTCTGTTGTCTCTGTCTTGTTAACAGTATAATGACTGTTGTCTCTGTCTTGTTATCAGTATAATGACTGTTGTCTCTGTCTTGTTATCAGTATAATGACTGTTAGTCTGTTGTCTCTGTCTTGTTAACAGTATAATGACTGTTAGTCTGTTGTCTCTGTCTTGTTAACAGTATAATGACTGTTAGTCTGTTGTCTCTGTCTTGTTATCAGTATAATGACTGTTAGACTGTTGTCTCTGTCTTGTTAACAGTATAATGACTGTTAGTCTGTTGTCTCTGTCTTGTTAACAGTATAATGACTGTTAGTCTGTTGTCTCTGTCTTGTTAACAGTATAATGACTGTTAGTCTGTTGTCTCTGTCTTGTTAACAGTATAATGACTGTTGTCTCTGTCTTGTTAACAGTATAATGTCTGTTGTCTCTGTCTTGTTAACAGTATAATGACTGTTAGTCTGTTGTCTCTGTCTTGTTATCAGTATAATGACTGTTAGTCTGTTGTCTCTGTCTTGTTATCAGTATAATGACTGTTAGTCTGTTGTCTCTGTCTTGTTATCAGTATAATGACTGTTAGACTGTTGTCTCTGTCTTGTTAACAGTATAATGACTGTTAGTCTGTTGTCTCTGTCTTGTTATCAGTATAATGACTGTTAGTCTGTTGTCTCTGTCTTGTTATCAGTATAATGACTGTTAGACTGTTGTCTCTGTCTTGTTAACAGTATAATGACTGTTAGTCTGTTGTCTCTGTCTTGTTAACAGTATAATGACTGTTGTCTCTGTCTTGTTAACAGTATAATGACTGTTGTCTCTGTCTTGTTAACAGTATAATGACTGTTGTCTCTGTCTTGTTATCAGTATAATGACTGTTAACAGTATAATGACTGTTGTCTCTGTCTTGTTAACAGTATAATGACTGTTAGACTGTTGTCTCTGTCTTGTTAACAGTATAATGACTGTTGTCTCTGTCTTGTTATCAGTATAATGACTGTTGTCTCTGTCTTGTTAACAGTATAATGACTGTTGTCTCTGTCTTGTTAACAGTATAATGACTGTTAGACTGTTGTCTCTGTCTTGTTAACAGTATAATGACTGTTAGACTGTTGTCTCTGTCTTGTTATCAGTATAATGACTGTTGTCTCTGTCTTGTTAACAGTATAATGACTGTTAGTCTGTTGTCTCTGTCTTGTTAACAGTATAATGACTGTTAGACTGTTGTCTCTGTCTTGTTAACAGTATAATGACTGTTAGACTGTTGTCTCTGTCTTGTTATCAGTATAATGACTGTTAGTCTGTTGTCTCTGTCTTGTTATCAGTATAATGACTGTTAGTCTGTTGTCTCTGTCTTGTTAACAGTATAATGACTGTTAGTCTGTTGTCTCTGTCTTGTTAACAGTATAATGACTGTTGTCTCTGTCTTGTTAACAGTATAATGACTGTTAGTCTGTTGTCTCTGTCTTGTTAACAGTATAATGACTGTTAGTCTGTTGTCTCTGTCTTGTTATCAGTATAATGACTGTTAGTCTGTTGTCTCTGTCTTGTTAACAGTATAATGACTGTTGTCTCTGTCTTGTTAACAGTATAATGACTGTTAGTCTGTTGTCTCTGTCTTGTTAACAGTATAATGACTGTTGTCTCTGTCTTGTTAACAGTATAATGACTGTTAGTCTGTTGTCTCTGTCTTGTTATCAGTATAATGACTGTTAGTCTGTTGTCTCTGTCTTGTTATCAGTATAATGACTGTTAGACTGTTGTCTCTGTCTTGTTAACAGTATAATGACTCTTAGTCTGTTGTCTCTGTCTTGTTAACAGTATAATGACTCTTAGTCTGTTGTCTCTGTCTTGTTAACAGTATAACTGTTGACTGTTGTCTCTGTCTTGTTAACAGTATAATGACTGTTGTCTCTGTCTTGTTAACAGTATAATGACTGTTAGTCTGTTGTCTCTGTCTTGTTAACAGTATAATGACTGTTGTCTCTGTCTTGTTAACAGTATAATGACTGTTAGTCTGTTGTCTCTGTCTTGTTAACAGTATAATGACTGTTGTCTCTGTCTTGTTAACAGTATAATGACTGTTGTCTCTGTCTTGTTAACAGTATAATGACTGTTGTCTCTGTCTTGTTCAGTATAATGACTGTTAGTCTGTTGTCTCTGTCTTGTTAACAGTATAATGACTGTTGTCTCTGTCTTGTTAACAGTATAATGATGTTACTGTTGTCTCTGTCTTGTTAACAGTATAATGACTGTTAGTCTGTTGTCTCTGTCTTGTTAACAGTATAATGACTGTTGTCTCTGTCTTGTTAACAGTATAATGACTGTTGTCTCTGTCTTGTTAACAGTATAATGACTGTTGTCTCTGTCTTGTTAACAGTATAATGACTGTTAGTCTGTTGTCTCTGTCTTGTTAACAGTATAATGACTGTTGTCTCTGTCTTGTTAACAGTATAATGACTGTTAGTCTGTTGTCTCTGTCTTGTTAACAGTATAATGACTGTTAGACTGTTGTTGCTGTCTTGTTAACAGTATAATGACTGTTAGACTGTTGTCTCTGTCTTGTTAACAGTATAATGACTGTTGTCTCTGTCTCTGTGTTAACAGTATAATGACTGTTGTCTCTGTCTTGTTAACAGTATAATGACTGTTAGTCTGTTGTCTCTGTCTTGTTAACAGTATAATGACTGTTGTCTCTGTCTTGTTAACAGTATAATGACTGACTGTTGTCTCTGTCTTGTTAACAGTATAATGACTGTTAGTCTGTTGTCTCTGTCTTGTTAACAGTATAATGACTGTTAGACTGTTGTCTCTGTCTTGTTAACAGTTGTCTCTGTCTTGTTAACAGTATAATGACTGTTAGTCTGTTGTCTCTGTCTTGTTAACAGTATAATGACTGAGTCTGTTGTCTCTGTCTTGTTAACAGTATAATGACTGTTAGTCTGTTGTCTCTGTCTTGTTAACAGTATAATGACTGTTAGTCTGTTGTCTCTGTCTTGTTAACAGTATAATGACTGTTGTCTCTGTCTTGTTAACAGTATAATGACTGTTAGTCTGTTGTCTCTGTCTTGTTAACAGTATAATGACTGTTGTCTCTGTCTTGTTAACAGTATAATGTCTGTTGTCTCTGTCTTGTTATCAGTATAATGACTGTTAGTCTGTTGTCTCTGTCTTGTTAACAGTATAATGACTGTTGTCTCTGTCTTGTTATCAGTATAATGACTGTTAGACTGTTGTCTCTGTCTTGTTGACAGTATAATGACTGTTGTCTCTGTCTTGTTAACAGTATAATGACTGTTGTCTCTGTCTTGTTAACAGTATAATGACTGTTAGTCTGTTGTCTCTGTCTTGTTATTATAATCTCTGTCTTGTTAACAGTATAATGACTGTTAGTCTGTTGTCTCTGTCTTGTTAACAGTATAATGACTGTTAGACTGTTGTCTCTGTCTTGTTAACAGTATAATGACTGTTGTCTCTGTCTTGTTAACAGTATAATGACTGTTAGTCTGTTGTCTCTGTCTTGTTAACAGTATAATGACTGTTAGTCTGTTGTCTCTGTCTTGTTAACAGTATAATGACTGTTGTCTCTGTCTTGTTAACAGTATAATGACTGTTGTCTCTGTCTTGTTAACAGTATAATGACTGTTAGTCTGTTGTCTCTGTCTTGTTAACAGTATAATGACTGTTGTCTCTGTCTTGTTAACAGTATAATGACTGTTAGTCTGTTGTCTCTGTCTTGTTAACAGTATAATGACTGTTAGTCTGTTGTCTCTGTCTTGTTAACAGTATAATGACTGTTAGTCTGTTGTCTCTGTCTTGTTAACAGTATAATGACTGTTAGTCTGTTGTCTCTGTCTTGTTAACAGTATAATGACTGTTAGTCTGTTGTCTCTGTCTTGTTAACAGTATAATGACTGTTAGTCTGTTGTCTCTGTCTTGTTAACAGTATAATGACTGTTGTCTCTGTCTTGTTATCAGTATAATGACTGTTAGACTGTTGTCTCTGTCTTGTTAACAGTATAATGACTGTTAGTCTGTTGTCTCTGTCTTGTTAACAGTATAATGACTGTTGTCTCTGTCTTGTTAACAGTATAATGACTGTTGTCTCTGTCTTGTTAACAGTATAATGACTGTTAGTCTGTTGTCTCTGTCTTGTTAACAGTATAATGACTGTTGTCTCTGTCTTGTTAACAGTATAATGAATGTTGTCTCTGTCTTGTTAACAGTATAATGACTGTTAGACTGTTGTCTCTGTCTTGTTATCAGTATAATGACTGTTAGTCTGTTGTCTCTGTCTTGTTAACAGTATAATGACTGTTAGTCTGTTGTCTCTGTCTTGTTAACAGTATAATGACTGTTAGACTGTTGTCTCTGTCTTGTTAACAGTATAATGACTGTTAGACTGTTGTCTCTGTCTTGTTAACAGTATAATGACTGTTGTCTCTGTCTTGTTGACAGTATAATGACTGTTGTCTCTGTCTTGTTGACAGTATAATGACTGTTGTCTCTGTCTTGTTAACAGTATAATGACTGTTAGTCTGTTGTCTCTGTCTTGTTATCAGTATAATGACTTTTGTCTCTGTCTTGTTATCAGTATAATGACTGTTAGTCTGTTGTCTCTGTCTTGTTATCAGTATAATGACTGTTAGTCTGTTGTCTCTGTCTTGTTAACAGTATAATGACTGTTGTCTCTGTCTTGTTAACAGTATAATGACTGTTGTCTCTGTCTTGTTAACAGTATAATGACTGTTAGTCTGTTGTCTCTGTCTTGTTAACAGTATAATGACTGTTAGTCTGTTGTCTCTGTCTTGTTAACAGTATAATGACTGTTAGTCTGTTGTCTCTGTCTTGTTAACAGTATAATGACTGTTAGTCTGTTGTCTCTGTCTTGTTAACAGTATAATGACTGTTAGACTGTTGTCTCTGTCTTGTTAACAGTCTGTTGTCTCTGTCTTGTTGTATAATTGTCTCTGTCTTGTTAACAGTATAATGACTGTTGTCTCTGTCTTGTTAACAGTATAATGACTGTTAGTCTGTTGTCTCTGTCTTGTTAACAGTATAATGACTGTTAGTCTGTTGTCTCTGTCTTGTTAACAGTATAATGACTGTTAGTCTGTTGTCTCTGTCTTGTTAACAGTATAATGACTGTTGTCTCTGTCTTGTTAACAGTATAATGACTGTTAGTCTGTTGTCTCTGTCTTGTTAACAGTATAATGACTGTTAGTCTGTTGTCTCTGTCTTGTTAACAGTATAATGACTGTTAGTCTGTTGTCTCTGTCTTGTTAACAGTATAATGACTGTTAGTCTGTTGTCTCTGTCTTGTTAACAGTATAATGACTGTTAGTCTGTTGTCTCTGTCTTGTTAACAGTATAATGACTGTTGTCTCTGTCTTGTTATCAGTATAATGACTGTTAGACTGTTGTCTCTGTCTTGTTAACAGTATAATGACTGTTAGTCTGTTGTCTCTGTCTTGTTAACAGTATAATGACTGTTGTCTCTGTCTTGTTAACAGTATAATGACTGTTGTCTCTGTCTTGTTAACAGTATAATGACTGTTAGTCTGTTGTCTCTGTCTTGTTAACAGTATAATGACTGTTAGTCTGTTGTCTCTGTCTTGTTAACAGTATAATGACTGTTGTCTCTGTCTTGTTAACAGTATAATGAATGTTGTCTCTGTCTTGTTAACAGTATAATGACTGTTAGACTGTTGTCTCTGTCTTGTTATCAGTATAATGACTGTTAGTCTGTTGTCTCTGTCTTGTTAACAGTATAATGACTGTTAGTCTGTTGTCTCTGTCTTGTTAACAGTATAATGACTGTATAGACTGTTGTCTCTGTCTTGTTAACAGTATAATGACTGTTAGACTGTTGTCTCTGTCTTGTTAACAGTATAATGACTGTTGTCTCTGTCTTGTTGACAGTATAATGACTGTTGTCTCTGTCTTGTTAACAGTATAATGACTGTTAGTCTGTTGTCTCTGTCTTGTTATCAGTATAATGACTGTTGTCTCTGTCTTGTTATCAGTATAATGACTGTTAGTCTGTTGTCTCTGTCTTGTTATCAGTATAATGACTGTTAGTCTGTTGTCTCTGTCTTGTTAACAGTATAATGACTGTTGTCTCTGTCTTGTTAACAGTATAATGACTGTTGTCTCTGTCTTGTTAACAGTATAATGACTGTTAGTCTGTTGTCTCTGTCTTGTTAACAGTATAATGACTGTTAGACTGTTGTCTCTGTCTTGTTAACAGTATAATGACTGTTAGTCTGTTGTCTCTGTCTTGTTAACAGTATAATGACTGTTGTCTCTGTCTTGTTAACAGTATAATGACTGTTAGTCTGTTGTCTCTGTCTTGTTATCAGTATAATGACTGTTAGTCTGTTGTCTCTGTCTTGTTAACAGTATAATGACTGTTGTCTCTGTCTTGTTAACAGTATAATGACTGTTGTCTCTGTCTTGTTAACAGTATAATGACTGTTGTCTCTGTCTTGTTAACAGTATAATGACTGTTAGTCTGTTGTCTCCGTCTTGTTAACAGTATAATGACTGTTAGTCTGTTGTCTCTGTCTTGTTAACCGTATAATGACTGTTGTCTCTGTCTTGTTAACAGTATAATGACTGTTAGTCTGTTGTCTCTGTCTTGTTAACAGTATAATGACTGTTGTCTCTGTCTTGTTAACAGTATAATGACTGTTAGTCTCTGTCTTGTTAACAGTATAATGACTGTTAGTCTGTTGTCTCTGTCTTGTTAACAGTATAATGACTGTTGTCTCTGTCTTGTTAACAGTATAATGACTGTTGTCTCTGTCTTGTTAACAGTATAATGACTGTTAGTCTGTTGTCTCTGTCTTGTTAACAGTATAATGACTGTTAGTCTGTTGTCTCTGTCTTGTTAACAGTATAATGACTGTTGTCTCTGTCTTGTTAACAGTATAATGACTGTTAGACTGTTGTCTCTGTCTTGTTGACAGTATAATGACTGTTAGTCTGTTGTCTCTGTCTTGTTATCAGTATAATGACTGTTAGTCTGTTGTCTCTGTCTTGTTAACAGTATAATGACTGTTGTCTCTGTCTTGTTATCAGTATAATGACTGTTAGTCTGTTGTCTCTGTCTTGTTATCAGTATAATGACTGTTGTCTCTGTCTTGTTAACAGTATAATGACTGTTGTCTCTGTCTTGTTATCAGTATAATGACTGTTAGTCTGTTGTCTCTGTCTTGTTATCAGTATAATGACTGTTGTCTCTGTCTTGTTAACAGTATAATGACTGTTAGTCTGTTGTCTCTGTCTTGTTAACAGTATAATGACTGTTAGTCTGTTGTCTCTGTCTTGTTATCAGTATAATGACTGTTGTCTCTGTCTTGTTAACAGTATAATGACTGTTGTCTCTGTCTTGTTATCAGTATAATGACTGTTAGTCTGTTGTCTCTGTCTTGTTAACAGTATAATGACTGTTGTCTCTGTCTTGTTATCAGTATAATGACTGTTAGTCTGTTGTCTCTGTCTTGTTAACAGTATAATGACTGTTGTCTCTGTCTTGTTAACAGTATAATGACTGTTGTCTCTGTCTTGTTAACAGTATAATGACTGTTGTCTCTGTCTTGTTAACAGTATAATGACTGTTGTCTCTGTCTTGTTATCAGTATAATGACTGTTAGACTGTTGTCTCTGTCTTGTTAACAGTATAATGACTGTTGTCTCTGTCTTGTTAACAGTATAATGACTGTTGTGTCTGTCTTGTTAACAGTATAATGACTGTTAGTCTGTTGTCTCTGTCTTGTTATCAGTATAATGACTGTTGTGTCTGTCTTGTTAACAGTATAATGACTGTTAGTCTGTTGTCTCTGTCTTGTTAACAGTATAATGACTGTTGTGTCTGTCTTGTTAACAGTATAATGACTGTTAGTCTGTTGTCTCTGTCTTGTTAACAGTATAATGACTGTTAGTCTGTTGTCTCTGTCTTGTTAACAGTATAATGACTGTTAGACTGTTGTCTCTGTCTTGTTAACAGTATAATGACTGTTGTCTCTGTCTTGTTAACAGTATAATGACTGTTGTCTCTGTCTTGTTAACAGTATAATGACTGTTAGTCTGTTGTCTCTGTCTTGTTAACAGTATAATGACTGTTAGTCTGTTGTCTCCATCATTTGTTTCTCAGTATAAAAAATGGTTTCTTGCTGGCATTAGTATCTTAGATGCCATCTCCTATCGTCTCCTATGTTAGGCACTTAACCCCCATGTCTGCTGCAGACCGAGCTGCTCCGCGACTGGTCTAACTTCTGAATAGAAAATAGATTTTACGTTAGTTCACATCCTTGGTTAGAATCTCCTAGGTACTTTTGCTCATCTTATCGTCAAGGAGAAGCGGTAACTATTTTGTGAATGCAGGCAACAACATTTGCATACTGATAGGACTTCTGCATTCTCCTAGACTTAGAACTAATCGTGCTCGTCAACGACAGTGGAAAACAGCGAGACTAAAACATTGGAGACAAAATAAATGGTCTGCTATTGATGGATTCCTCTAGATCCGTCCTTTATCTCTAAATAGCAACATTGTTCTTTGTGTCTTAGTCACACTCTTTTTATAGAAGACTTTTGAAGTGTTCAGTCCCAAATGGCACCCGATTCCCTATATAGTGCACTACTTTAGACCAGGGCCCTATCCCAGGGCTCTGGGTAAATTGTAGTGCACTGTGTAGGGAATAGGGGGCCCATTTGGGACGCTGACCCAGGATGTCTTTGTGACAGCGCTGTAGTGTGTGAGTTGTGCCACATAATGATAATTACAGTACATAACAGAAGGCTTACTGAGCCTCAGGCAGCTAGAAACTTACCAACCCACATTCAACCTACATACAGACACAGGTATGTTACTACTGTAATTAGTTAACCTACAGACACACAGGTATGTTACTACTGTAATTAGTGAACATACAGACACACAGGTATGTTACTACTGTAATTAGTGAGCATATAGACACACAGGTATGTTACTACTGTAATTAGTGAACACACAGACAGATATGTTACTACTGTAATTAGTGAACCTACAGACACACAGGTATGTTACTACTGTAATTAGTGAACATACAGACACACAGGTATGCTACTACTGTAATTAGTGAACATACAGACACACAGGTATGTTTTTACTGTAATTAGTGAACACACAGACAGATATGTTACTACTGTAATTAGTGAACATATAGACACGCAGGTATGTTACTACTGTAATTAGTGAGCATATAGACACACAGGTATGTTACTACTGTAATTACTGAGCATATAGACACATAGGTATGTTACTACTGTAATTAGTGAGCATACAGACACACAGGTATGTTACTACTGTAATTAGTGAACACACAGACAGATATGTTACTACTGTAATTAGTGAACATATAGACACGCAGGTATGTTACTACTGTAATTAGTGAGCATATAGACACACAGGTATGTTACTACTGTAATTAGTGAGCATATAGACACACAGGTATGTTACTACTGTAATTACTGAGCATATAGACACATAGGTATGTTACTACTGTAATTAGTGAGCATACAGACACACAGGTATGTTACTACTGTAATTAGTGAACACACAGACAGATATGTTACTACTGTAATTAGTGAACATATAGACACACAGGTATGTTACTACTGTAATTAGTGAGCATATAGACACACAGGTATGTTACTACTGTAATTAGTGAACACACAGACAGATATGTTACTACTGTAATTAGTGAACATACAGACACACAGGTATGTTACTACTGTAATTAGTGAGCATACAGACACACAGGTATGTTACTACTGTAATTAGTGAACACACAGACAGATATGTTACTACTGTAATTAGTGAACATATAGACACACAGGTATGTTACTACTGTAATTAGTGAGCATATAGACACACAGGTATGTTACTACTGTAATTAGTGAACATATAAATAGGTATTGATATGTCTCTCAGTGATGCAGTAAAATAGGGAGGTTGATATGATATGTCTATAGGTGATGTAGCAAAATAGGGAGGTTGATATGATATGTCTATAGGTGATGTAGTAAAATAGGGAGGTTGATATGATATGTCTATAGGTGATGTAGTAAAATAGGGAGGTTGATATGATATGTCTATAGGTGATGTAGTAAAATAGGGAGGTTGATATGATATGTCTATAGGTGATGTAGTAAAAATAGGGAGGTTGATATGATATGTCTACAGGTGATGTAGTAAAATAGGGAGGTTGAAATGATATGTCTATCAGTGATGCAGTAAAATAGGGAGGTTCACGTTACCTGTCTACAGTAGTTAGGGAGTAATCACTCTGTTTCACGTTACCTGTCTACAGTAGGGAGTAATCACTCTGTTTCACGTTACCTGTCTACAGTAGTTAGGGAGTAATCACTCTGTTTCACGTTACCTGTCTACAGTAGGGAGTAATCACTCTGTTTCACGTTACCTGTCTACAGTAGTTAGGGAGTAATCACTCTGTTTCACGTTACCTGTCTACAGTAGTTAGGGAGTAATCACTCTGTTTCACGTTACCTGTCTACAGTAGTTAGGGAGTAATCACTCTGTTTCACGTTACCTGTCTACAGTAGTTAGGGAGTAATCACTCTGTTTCACGTTACCTGTCTACAGTAGTTAGGGAGTAATCACTCTGTTTCACGTTACCTGTCTACAGTAGGGAGTAATCACTCTGTTTCACGTTACCTGTCTGCAGTAGTTAGGGAGTAATCACTCTGTTTCACGTTACCTGTCTACAGTAGAGGAGTAATCACTCTGTTTCACGTTACCTGTCTACAGTAGTTAGGGAGTAATCACTCTGTTTCACGTTACCTGTCTACAGTAGTTAGGGAGTAATCACTCTGTTTCACGTTACCTGTCTACAGTAGTTAGGGAGTAATCACTCTGTTTCACGTTACCTGTCTACAGTAGGGAGTAATCACTCTGTTTCACGTTACCTGTCTACAGTAGTTAGGGAGTATCACTCTGTTTCACTCAGTAGTTGTAATCACTCTGTTTCACGTTACCTGTCTACAGTAGGGAGTAATCACTCTGTTTCACGTTACCTGTCTACAGTAGGGAGTAATCACTCTGTTTCACGTTACCTGTCTACAGTAGGGAGTAATCACTCTGTTTTACGTTACCTGTCTACAGTAGTTAGGGAGTAATCACTCTGTTTCACGTTACCTGTCTACCAGTAGTTAGGGAGTAATCACTCTGTTTCACGTTACCTGTCTACAGTAGTTAGGGAGTAATCACTCTGTTTCACGTTACCTGTCTGCAGTAGTTAGGGAGTAATCACTCTGTTTTACGTTACCTGTCTACAGTAGGGAGTAATCACTCTGTTTTACGTTACCTGTCTACAGTAGGGAGTAATCACTCTGTTTGAAGTATACAGTAGTTAGGGAGTAATCACTCTGTTTCACGTTACCTGTCTACAGTAGGGAGTAATCACTCTGTTTTACGTTACCTGTCTACAGTAGTTAGGGAGTAATCACTCTGTTTCACGTTACCTGTCTACAGTAGTTAGGGAGTAATCACTCTGTTTCACGTTACCTGTCTACAGTAGTTAGGGAGTAATCACTCTGTTTCACGTTACCTGTCTACAGTAGTTAGGGAGTAATCACTCTGTTTCACGTTACCTGTCTACAGTAGGGAGTAATCACTCTGTTTCACGTTACCTGTCTACAGTAGGGAGTAATCACTCTGTTTCACGTTACCTGTCTACAGTAGTTAGGGAGTAATCACTCTGTTTCACGTTACCTGTCTACAGTAGAGAAGTAATCACTCTGTTTCACGTTACCTGTCTACAGTAGTTAGGAGTAATCACTCTGTTTCACGTTACCTGTCTACAGTAGTTAGGAGTAATCACTCTGTTTCACGTTACCTGTCTACAGTAGGGAGTAATCACTCTGTTTCACGTTACCTGTCTACAGTAGGGAGTAATCACTCTGTTTCACGTTACCTGTCTACAGTAGAGAGTAATCACTCTGTTTCACGTTACCTGTCTACAGTAGAGAAGTAATCAATCTGTTTCACGTTACCTGTCTACAGTAGAGAAGTAATCACTCTGTTTCACGTTACCTGTCTACAGTAGTTAGGGAGTAATCACTCTGTTTCACGTTACCTGTCTACAGTAGAGAAGTAATCACTCTGTTTCACGTTACCTGTCTACAGTAGTTAGGGAGTAATCACTCTGTTTCACGTTACCTGTCTACAGTAGGGAGTAATCACTCTGTTTGAAGTATACAGTAGTTAGGGAGTAATCACTCTGTTTGAAGTATACAGTAGTTAGGGAGTAATCACTCTGTTTGAAGTATACAGTAGTTAGGGAGTAATCACTCTGTTTGAAGTATACAGTAGTTAGGGAGTAATCACTCTGTTTGAAGTATACAGTAGTTAGGGAGTAATCACTCTGTTTGAAGTATACAGTAGTTAGGGAGTAATCACTCTGTTTGAAGTATACAGTAGTTAGGGAGTAATCTATCATACATTCTCATTCTATTGAAGCCCATTGTTTTGTTACGTGTGAGTTTTTACGTGCCCCCAGCCGATTGAGTGTTTGCAACCATCACTGCAATGAAGTTGAACTTAGAGGTATTAGTAATTTTGGTCCACATAGAAATAATTAATAATAATTGATTAATAATTGTATTTATGAATTTGGAAGTGATTCCCCACTTAGCTCTACAGAACAGTAAAGTAATTTAAGACTGTCGCTGCAAGTAGCCATTTTTATTGCCTTCTATTGTGTAACAGTGTTAGAAATATTATTGCATCAGAAAAACCTTGGAAATAGATGACATTAAAGAAATCAATGTCTCCACTGGCTTTACGGAAGAGAACAGGACATTTCCTTGGAGGACAGAGGAAGTTAAAAAAAAAGAAGCTTCTTTGTTGATAAAAAAAACTATGTTTCAGCCCTTAGTTTTTCAATTGACTTTACAGTTAAAACGACATGTGTCAGCCTATGGCCTTCATCAGGTTGTCTTTCTATTGTCTTTACAGTTAAAATGACATGTGTCAGCCTATGGCCTTCATCCGGTTGTTTTTCTATTGTCTTTACAGTTAAAACGACATGTGTCAGCCTATGGCCTTCATCCGGTTGTTTTTCTATTGTCTTTACAGTTAAAACGACATGTGTCAGCCTATGGCCTTCATAAGGTTGTTTTTCTATTGTCTTTACAGTTAAAACGACATGTGTCAGCCTATGGCCTTCATCAGGTTGTCTTTCTATTGTCTTTACAGTTAAAACGACATGTGTCAGCCTATGGCCTTAATCAGGTTGTTTTTCTATTGTCTTTACAGTTAAAACGACATGTGTCAGCCTATGGCCTTAATCAGGTTGTCTTTCTATTGTCTTTACAGTTAAAACGACATGTGTCAGCCTATGGCCTTCATCAGGTTGTTTTTCTATGGTCTTTACAGTTAAAACGACATGTGTCAGCCTATGGCCTTCATCAGGTTGTTTTTCTATTGTCTTTACAGTTAAAACGACATGTGTCAGCCTATGGCCTTCATCAGGTTGTTTTTCTATTGTCTTTACAGTTAAAACGACATGTGTCAGCCTATGGCCTTCATCAGGTTGTTTTCTATTGTCTTTACAGTTAAAACGACACGTGTCAGCCTATGGCCTTCATCCGGTTGTTTTTCTATTGTCTTTACAGTTAAAATGACATGTGTCAGCCTATGGCCTTCATCAGGTTGTTTTTCTATTGTCTTTACAGTTAAAACGACATGTGTCAGCCTATGGCCTTCATCAGGTTGTCTTTCTATTGTCTTTACAGTTAAAACTACATGTGTCAGCCTATGGCCTTCATCAGGTTGTTTTTATATTGCCTTTACAGTTAAAACAGTTTAAACAGTCTATACATAATATATTTATTAATATTTATTAATAACTAAATGTCAGTCTGGTAAACATAATGTACTATAGTTATTAAAAATTAAAAGTCAGTCTGGTAAACATAATGTACTATAGTTATTAAAAATTAAATGCCAGTCTGGTAAACATAATGTACTATAGTTATTAAAAATTAAATGCCAGTCTGGTAAACATAATGTACTATAGTTATTAAAAATTAAATGTCAGTCTGGTAAACATAATGTACTATATTTATTAATAACTAAATGTCAGTCTGGTAAACATAATGTACTATATTTATTAATAACTAAATGTCAGTCTGGTAAACATAATGTACTATAGTTATTAATAATTAAATGCCAGTCTGGTAAACATAATGTACTATATTTATTAATAACTAAATGTCAGTCTGGTAAGCATAATGTACTATAGTTATTAATAACTAAATGTCAGTCTGGTAAACATAATGTACTATATTTATTAATAACTAAATGTCAGTCTGGTAAACATAATGTACTATATTTATTAATAACTAAATGTCAGTCTGGTAAACATAATGTACTATAGTTATTAATAATTAAATGCCAGTCTGGTAAACATAATGTACTATAGTTATTAATAATATAATAATAATAATAATATATGCCATTTAGCAGACGCTTTTATCCAAAGCGACTTACAGTCATGTGTGCATAGATTCTACGTATGGGTGGTCCCGGGGATCGAACCCACTACCCTGGCGTTACAAGCGCCATGCTCTACCAACTGAGCTACAGAAGGACCACTAAATAATTAAATGCCAGTCTGGTAAACATAATGTACTATAGTTATTAAAAATTAAATGTCAGTCTGGTAAACATAATGTACTATAGTTATTAATAATTAAATGCCAGTCTGGTAAACATAATGTACTATAGTTATTAATAATTAAATGCCAGTCTGGTAAACATAATGTACTATAGTTATTAATAATTAAATGCCAGTCTGGTAAACATAATGTACTATATTTATTAATAACTAAATGCCAGTCTGGTAAACATAATGTACTATAGTTATTACAAATTAAATGCCAGTCTGGTGAACATAATGTACTATAGTTATTAATAATTAAAAGTCAGTCTGGTAAACATAATGTACTATAGTTATTAATAATTAAATGCCAGTCTGGTGAACATAATGTACTATAGTTATTAATAATTAAATGCCAGTCTGGTGAACATAATGTACTATAGTTATTAATAATTAAATGCCAGTCTGGTGAACATAATGTACTATAGTTATTAATAATTAAAAGTCAGTCTGGTAAACATAATGTACTATAGTTATTACAAATTAAATGCCAGTCTGGTAAACATAATGTACTATAGTTATTACAAATTAAATGCCAGTCTGGTAAACATAATGTACTATAGTTATTACAAATTAAATGCCAGTCTGGTAAACATAATGTACTATAGTTATTAATAATTAAATGCCAGTCTGGTAAACATAATGTACTATAGTTATTAATAATTAAATGCCAGTCTGGTAAACATAATGTACTATAGTTATTAATAATTAAATGCCAGTCTGGTAAACATAATGTACTATAGTTATTACAAATTAAATGCCAGTCTGGTAAACATAATGTACTATAGTTATTACAAATTAAATGCCAGTCTGGTAAACATAATGTACTATAGTTATTAATAATTAAATGCCAGTCTGGTAAACATAATGTACTATATTTATTAAAAATTAAATGTCAGTCTGGTAAACATAATGTACTATATTTATTAATAACTAAATGTCAGTCTGGTAAGCATAATGTACTATAGTTATTAATAATTAAATGCCAGTCTGGTAAACATAATGTACTATAGTTATTAATAATATAATAATAATAATATATGCCATTTAGCAGACGCTTTTATCCAAAGCGACTTACAGTCATGTGTGCATAGATTCTACGTATGGGTGGTCCCGGGGATCGAACCCACTACCCTGGCGTTACAAGCGCCATGCTCTACCAACTGAGCTACAGAAGGACCACTAAATAATTAAATGTCAGTCTGGTAAACATAATGTACTATATTTATTAATAACTAAATGTCAGTCTGGTAAACATAATGTACTATAGTTATTAATAATTAAATGCCAGTCTGGTAAACATAATGTACTATAGTTATTAATAATTAAATGCCAGTCTGGTAAACATAATGTACTATAGTTATTAATAATTAAATGCCAGTCTGGTAAACATAATGTACTATAGTTATTATAAATTAAATGCCAGTCTGGTAAACATAATGTACTATAGTTATTATAAATTAAATGCCAGTCTGGTGAATGAGATTTTGTTTCAGAAGTAATACAAAAATGAATTGCATCCCTGTCAATGAACCATTTGTTTGTGGTATTTGATTAGTGCTTGGGGTTATGGGTTATGTGCTTGGGGTTATGGGCTATGTGCTTGGGGTTATGGTATTTCTGTGTGTAAGGAAGAGACAGAGACAGAAGGACCCACTGGGCACAGATGCCAATTCAACATCTATTCCACATTGGTTCAATGTAATTTAATTGAAATGATGTGGAAACAACGTTGATTCAACTAGTGTGTGCCCAGTGGGGAGAGAGGAAGAGAGAGAGAAAAAGAGAGGGAAAGACAGAGAGAGAGGGAGAGAGAGAGAGAGAGAGAGAGAGAGAGAGAGAGGAGAGAGAGAGAGAGAGAGAGAGAGAGAGAGAGGGAGAGAGGGAGAGAGAGGGAGGAGAGGAAGGGAGAGAGACAGAGAGAGAGGGAGAGAGAGAGAGAGAGAGAGAGAGAGAGAGAGAGAGAGAGAGAGAGGGAGAAAGAGAGGGGGAGGGAGGGAGAGAGAGAGGAAGGGAGAGAGAGAGAGGGAGAAAGAGAAAGAGAGGGGAGGGAGGGAGAGAGAGAGGAAGGGAGAGAGAGAGGAAGGGGAGAGAGAAAAAGAGAGGGAAAGACAGAGAGAGAGGGAGAAAGAGAGGGGGAGAAAGAGAGGGGGGAGGGAGAGAGAGGAAGGGAGAGAGAGAGGAAGGAGGGAGAGAGAGGAAGGAGAGAGAGAGGAAGGGAGAGAGAAAAAGAGAGGGAAAGACAGAGAGAGGGAGAGAGAGAGGGGGAGAAGAGAGAGGGGGGAGAGAGAGAGGAAGGGAGAGAGAGAGGAAGGGAGAGAGAAAAAGAGAGGGAAAGACAGAGAGAGGGAGAGAGAGAGAGAGAGAGAGAGAGAGAGAGGGGAGAGGGAGAAAGAGAGAGAGGGGGGAGGGGAGGGAGGGAGAGAGGAAGGGAGAGAGGAAAGAGAGGAAAGACAGAGAGAGAGAGAGAGAGAGAGAGAGAGAGAGAGAGAGAGAGAGAGGGGAGGGGGGAAGGAAGGGAGAGATAAAGAGAGGGGAAGACAGAGAGAGAGGGGAGAGAGGGGGGGAGAGAGAGGAAGGGAGAGAGATAAAGAGAGGAAAGAAGGGAGAGAGAGAGAGAGAGAGAGAGAGAGAGAGGGAGAAAGAGAGAGAGTGGGGGAGGGAGGGAGGGAGGGAGAGAGGAAGGGAGAGAGGTAAAGAGAGGAAAGACAGAGAGAGAGAGAGAGAGAGAGAGAGAGAGAGAGAGAGAGAGAGAGAGTGGGGGAGGAAGGAAGGGAGAGAGATAAAGAGAGGAAAGACAGAGAGAGAGAGAGAGAGAGAGAGAGAGAGAGAGAGGGAGAAGAGAGAGAGTGGGGGAGGGAGGGAGGGAGGGAGAGAGGAAGGGAGAGAGGTAAAGAGAGGAAAGACAGAGAGAGAGAGAGAGAGAGAGAGAGAGAGAGAGAGAGAGAGAGAGAGAGAGAGGAGGGAGGAAGGAAGGGAGAGAGATAAAGAGAGGGGAAGACAGAGAGAGGGAGGAAGAGAGGGTTAGGGCCATGCATGTTGCTCTCTCTGTGGCTTGTGTCTCAGTAAGTCAGTAATCAGACCGGTGGCTCTGCGACAGGTAGTTTCGCCTCTGATGTGTAGTGTGTTCAGGTGTTTGAAAGCGCTGCTCGTGTTCAGGCAATCAGTTGCAGCATCCCTCATAGTAATTCAGCTGCCGGGTTGTAAACTAGACGACCATTGCGGCTCCGGCGGGATCAGACAGGCTCAGACATTCAGGTTCCCTACTCATCACGCTGACATTATGGCTTTATTGTGGTGGGATACGCACTTGAATGAAGATGGGTGAATGGGTGTCATTTCACTGATGCCAGGCTGTGGATGTGTGGAAATGCATCATGTCTCAGGTATAATGGGTTTTTTTCATCCATTATTTTGAGCGATACATGTAGGAACGTTACCTGCTTTGGTGGCTGTGAAATAAACTGCAATACACCAGTCAATACACCAGTCTGCAATACACCAGTCAATACACCAGTCTGCAATACACCAGTCTGCAATACACCAGTCAATACACCAGTCAATACACCAGTCAATACACCAGTCAATACACCAGTCAATACACCAGTCAATACACCAGTCTGCAATACACCAGTCAATACACCAGTCAATACACCAGTCAATACACCAGTCAATACACCAGTCAATACACCAGTCTGCAATACACCAGTCAATACACCAGTCTGCAATACACCAGTCAATACACCAGTCTGCAATACACCAGTCAATACACCAGTCTGCAATACACCAGTCAATACACCAGTCTGCAATACACCAGTCAATACACCAGTCAATACACCAGTCTGCAATACACCAGTCAATACACCAGTCAATACACCAGTCTGCAATACACCAGTCAATACACCAGTCAATACACCAGTCAATACACCATCAATACACCAGCCTGGAATACACCAGTCTGCAATACACCAGTCAACACACCAGTCAACACACCAGTCAATACACCAGTCAATACACCAGTCAATACACCAGTCTGCAATACACCAGTCAATACACCAGTCTGCAATACACCAGTCAATACACCAGTCAATACACCAGTCAATACACCAGTCAATACACCAGTCTGCAATACACCAGTCAATACACCAGTCAATACACCAGTCTGCAATACACCAGTCAATACACCAGTCAATACACCAGTCAATACACCAGTCAATACACCAGTCTGCAATACACCAGTCAATACACCAGTCTGCAATACACCAGTCAATACACCAGTCTGCAATACACCAGTCAATACACCAGTCTGCAATACACCAGTCAATACACCAGTCAACACACCAGTCAATACACCTGTCAATACACCAGTCAATACACCAGTCTGCAATACACCAGTCAGTACACCAGTCAACACACCAGTCAACACACCAGTCAATACACCAGTCAATACACCAGTCTGCAATACACCAGTCAATACACCTGTCAATACACCAGTCTGCAATACACCAGTCTGCAATACATCAGTCAATACACCAGTCAATACACCAGTCAATACACCAGTCAATACACCAGTCAATACACCAGTCTGCAATACACCAGTCAACACACCAGTCAATACACCCGTCAATACACCCGTCAATACACCAGTCAATACACCAGTCTGCAATACACCAGTCAACACACCAGTCAATACACCAGTCAATACACCCGTCAATACACCCGTCAATACACCCGTCAATACACCAGTCAATACACCAGTCAATACATCAGTCAATACACCAGTCAATACACCAGTCAATACATCAGTCAATACACCAGTCAATACACCCGTCAATACACCAGTCTGCAATACACCCGTCAATACACCAGTCAATACACCATTCTGGAATACACCAGTCAATACACCAGTCTGCAATACACCAGTCAATACACCAGTCTGCAATACACCCGTCAATACACCAGTCAATACACCATTCTGGAATACACCAGTCAATACACCAGTCTGGAATACACCAGTCAATACACCAGTCTGCAATACACCAGTCAATACACCAGTCTGCAATACACCCGTCAATACACCAGTCAATACACCAGTCCATACACCAGTCAATACACCAGTCAATGCACCAGTCAATACACCAGTCAATACACCAGTCTGCAATACACCAGTCAATACACCAGTCTGCAATACACCAGTCTGCAATACACCAGTCAATACACCAGTCAATACACCAGTCAATACACCAGTCTGCAATACACCAGTCAATACACCAGTCTGCAATACACCAGTCAATACACCAGTCAATACACCAGTCTGCAATACACCAGTCAATACACCAGTCTGCAATACACCAGTCAACACACCTGTCAATACACCAGTCAATACACAAGTCAATACACCAGTCTGCAATACACCAGTCAATACACCAGTCTGCAATACACCAGTCTGCAATACACCAGTCAATACACCAGTCTGCAATACACCAGTCTGCAATACACCAGTCAATACACCAGTCTGCAATACACCAGTCTGCAATACACCAGTCAATACACCAGTCTGCAATACACCAGTCTGCAATACACCAGTCAATACACCAGTCAATACACCAGTCTGCAATACACCAGTCAATACACCAGTCAATACACCAGTCTGCAATACACCAGTCTGCAATACACCAGTCAATACACCAGTCAATACACCAGTCTGCAATACACCAGTCAATACACCAGTCAATACACCAGTCAATACACCAGTCAATACACCAGTCAATACACCAGTCTGCAATACACCAGTCAATACACCAGTCAATACACCAGTCAATACACCAGTCTGCAATACACCAGTCTATACACCAGTCAATACACCAGTCAATACACCAGTCAATACACCAGTCTGCAATACACCAGTCAATACACCAGTCAATACACCAGTCAATACACCAGTCTGCAATACACCAGTCAATACACCAGTCTATACACCAGTCAATACACCAGTCAATACACCAGTCTGCAATACACCAGTCAATAAACCAGTCAATACACCTGTCAATACACCTGTCAATACACCAGTCTGCAATACACCAGTCAATACACCAGTCTGCAATACACCAGTCTGCAATACACCAGTCAATACACCAGTCTGCAATACACCAGTCTGCAATACACCAGTCAATACACCAGTCTGCAATACACCAGTCTGCAATACACCAGTCAATACACCAGTCTGCAATACACCAGTCTGCAATACACCAGTCAATACACCAGTCAATACACCAGTCTGCAATACACCAGTCAATACACCAGTCAATACACCAGTCAATACACCAGTCTGCAATACACCAGTCAATACACCAGTCAATACACCAGTCAATACACCAGTCAATACACCAGTCAATACACCAGTCAATAAACCAGTCAATACACCAGTCAATACACCAGTCAATACACCAGTCAATACACCCGTCAATACACCAGTCTGCAATACACCAGTCTGCAATACACCAGTCAATAAACCAGTCAATACACCAGTCAATACACCAGTCAATACACCAGTCTGCAATACACCAGTCTGCAATACACCAGTCAATACACCAGTCTGCAATACACCAGTCAATACACCAGTCTGCAATACACCAGTCAATACACCAGTCAA
Organism: Oncorhynchus gorbuscha; assembly: GCF_021184085.1. Taxonomy (NCBI): domain Eukaryota; kingdom Metazoa; phylum Chordata; class Actinopteri; order Salmoniformes; family Salmonidae; genus Oncorhynchus; species Oncorhynchus gorbuscha. The sequence goes on from NW_025746096.1 coordinate 149,115, forward strand.
TACACCAGTCAATACACCAGTCTGCAATACACCAGTCAATACACCAGTCTGCAATACACCAGTCAATACACCAGTCAATACACCAGTCTGCAATACACCAGTCAATACACCAGTCTGCAATACACCAGTCAATACACCAGTCAATAAACCAGTCAATACACCAGTCAATACACCAGTCAATGCGGTCCTTCTGTAGCTCAGTTGGTAGAGCATGGCGCTTGTGACGCCAGGGTAGTGGGTTCGATTCCCGGGACCACCCATACGTAGAATGTATGCACACATGACTGTAAGTCGCTTTGGATAAAAGCGTCTGCTAAATGGCATATATTATTATATTATTATATAATACATTAGTCAATACACCAGTCAATACACCAGTATGACAAAAGGTAATTTCAATACAGTTTGTTGTCAGGTGGACAGTGGTTCATTTTCCTTAATGAACGAGTCAGTTTGTTGTCAGGTGGTCAGTGGTTCATTTTCCTTAATGAACGAGTCAGTTTGTTGTCAGGTGGTCAGTGGTTCATTTTCCTTAATGAACGAGTCAGTTTGTTGTCAGGTGGTCAGTGGTTCATTTTCCTTAATGAATGAGTCAGTTTGTTGTCAGGTGGTCAGTGGTTCATTTTCCTTAATGAACGAGTCAGTTTGTTGTCAGGTGGTCAGTGGTTAATTTTCCTTAATGAACGAGTCAGTTTGTTGTCAGGTGGTCAGTGGTCCATTTTCCTTAATGAACGAGTCAGTTTGTTGTCAGGTGGTCAGTGGTTCATTTTCCTTAATGAACGAGTCAGTTTGTTGTCTCAGTGTCCTTTAATAGATTTCCAATAGGGCAGAGTGGTGGGGGTCTGTGTGGGTCCAGGACTTACTAAAAGCCATCTAGTTAAAGACCACAAGGTCTCTGGTTCCCTAGCTTGTTCTTGTCCATGCACACACACACACGCACGCACGCACACACGCACGCACGCACACACGCGCACGCGCACACGTACACACACACACACACACACACACACACACACACACACACACACACACACACACACACACACACACACACACACACACACACACACACACACACACACACACACACACACACACACACACACACACACATTGATTTATCAGCCTCTCATGTAACGTCTATTTGACATCTGTAGGTTCTACATTTGCATCCCATTCGACGTTAACTAGAGCGAGAAGGTTAGATAAAAATGTACCCTAGACATGTTATGGGCTGAACTTCTCTGGGGTGGAATTTAAAAAAGAAATGCACTCTGGGATTTCACTAGCTATTGTTGAGTCTCCATGCACCCCACAGCTAAGAAAAGTATGGCTTGTCAAAATGTTCCTCCTGAGATTTCACCGTAGGGGACCCCCCCTTCCCCCCACACAATTCTGCCCTGAAATTATGTTCTCCCCTGTTGCCAACAACGATCTGCACCCAGCTTGTTGTGTTTGTCTGGGTTGGTGTGGTGTTGACAGTCAGACTTCTCTGTCTGGGACTGGGAGTCAGAGAGTATGTCTAAAATGGCACCCTATTCCCTATTTCCTCCATAGGGTATGGTCAAACGTAGTGCACTAAAGGGAGTAGGGTGCCATAGGGTATGGTCAAATGTAGTGCACTAAAGGGAGTAGGGTGCCATAGGGTATGGTCAAATGTAGTGCACTAAAGGGAGTAGGGTGCCATAGGGTATGGTCAAATGTAGTGCACTAAAGGGAGTAGGGTGCCATAGGGTATGGTCAAACGTAGTGCACTAAAGGGAGTAGGGTGCCATAGGGCCTGGTCTAAAGTAGTGTACTATATAGGGAATAGGGTTCTATAGGGTATGGTCAAACGTAGTGCACTAAAGGGAGTAGGGTGCCATAGGGCCTGGTCTAAAGTAGTGTACTATATAGGGAATAGGGTTCTATAGGGTATGGTCAACCTCCTCCTCCTCCTACGGTGTTACTGCCAAACCGGAGATGTTGCTCTGAGTCTCTACCCGACTACCTGTCATGGGCTAGCTCGCTACATCAAGGCAGAGGGACTGTATTCTACCACAGGGCTGAGAGTCTGAAGGTAGAGGGACTGTACTCTACCACAGGGTTGAGAGTGAATGAAGAGGGACCGTACTCTACCACAAGGCTGAGAGTCTGAAGGTAGAGGGACTGTATTCTACCACAGGGCTGAAAGTCTAAAGGTAGAGGGACTGTATTCTACCACAGGGCTGAGAGTGAATGAAGAGGGACTGTACTCTACCACAGGGCTGAGAGTGAATGAAGAGGGACTGTACTCTACCACAGGGCTGAGAGTCTGAAGGTAGAGGGACTGTACTCTACCACAGGGCTGAGAGTGAATGAAGAGGGACTGTACTCTACCACAGGGCTGAGAGTCTGAAGGTAGAGGGACTGTACTCTACCACAGGGCTGAGAGTGAATGAAGAGGGACTGTACTCTACCACAGGGCTGAGAGTCTGAAGGTAGAGGGACTGTATTCTACCACAGGGCTGAGAGTCTGAAGGTAGAGGGACTGTATGCTACCACAGGGCTGAGAGTGAATGAAGAGGGACTGTACTCTACCACAGGGCTGAGAGTCTGAAGGTAGAGGGACTGTACTCTACCACAGGGCTGAGAGTCTGAAAAGGTAGAGGGACTGTACTCTACCACAAGGCTGAGAGTCAGAAGGTAGATGGACTGTATTCTACCACAGCGCTGAGAGTCTGAAGGTAGAGGGACTGTATTCTACCACAGGGCTGAGAGTGTGAAGGTAGAGGGACTGTATTCTACCACAGGGCTGAGAGTGAATGAAGAGGGACTGTGTTCTGGACCTGCTGTTTTCAACTCTCTAGAGACAGCAGGAGCGGTAGAGATACTCTGAATGATCAGCTATTAAAAGCTAACTGACATTTACTCCTGAGGTACTGACCTGTTGCACCCTCGACAACCACTGTGATTATAATTATCTGACCCTGCTGGTCATCTATGAACATTTGAACATCTTGGCCATGTTCTGTTATAATCTCCACCCGGCACAGCCAGAAGAGGACTGGCCCACCCCACAGAGTCTGGTTCCTCTCTAGGTTTTTTTCCTAGGTTCTGGCCTTTCTAGGGAGTTTTTCCTAGCCAACGTGCTTCTACACCTGCATTGCTTGCTGTTTGGGGGTTTTAGGCTGGGTTTTCTGTACAGCACTTTGAGATATCAGCTGATGTAAGAAGAGCTTTATAAATACATTTGATTGATTATTCTACCACATTGCTGAGAGTCTGAAGGAAGAGGGACTGTAGGCTACCCATCATGGGGTAGATGGAGATAGAGGGACTGTAGGCTACCCATCATGGGGTAGATGGAGATAGAGGGACTGTAGTCTACCCATCATGGGGTAGATGGAGATAGAGGGACTGTAGGCTACCCATCATGGGGTAGATGGAGGTAGAGGACTGTAGTCTACCCATCATGGGGTAGATGGAGATAGAGGGACTGTAGGCTACCCATCATGGGGTAGATGGAGGTAGAGGGACTGTAGTCTACCCATCATGGGGTAGATGGAGATAGAGGGACTGTAGTCTACCCATCATGGGGTAGATGGAGATAGAGGGACTGTAGTCTACCCATCATGGGGTAGATGGAGGTAAAGGGACTGTAGTCTACCCATCATGGGGTAGATGGAGATAGAGGGACTGTAGTCTACCCATCATGGGGTAGATGGAGATAGAGGGACTGTAGTCTACCCATCATGGGGTAGATGGAGGTAGAGGGACTGTAGTCTACCCATCATGGGGTAGATGGAGATAGAGGGACTGTAGTCTACCCATCATGGGGTAGATGGAGGGAGAGGGACTGTAGTCTACCCATCATGGGGTAGATGGAGATAGAGGGACTGTAGTCTACCCATCATGGGGTAGATGGAGATAGAGGGACTGTAGTCTACCCATCATGGGGTAGATGGAGATAGAGGGACTGTAGTCTACCCATCATGGGGTAGATGGAGGTAGAGGGACTGTAAGTCTACCCATCATGGGGTAGATGGAGATAGAGGGACTGTAGTCTACCCATCATGGGGTAGATGGATATAGAGGGACTGTAGTCTACCCATCATGGGGTAGATGGAGATAGAGGGACTGTAGTCTACCCATCATGGGGTAGATGGAGATAGAGGGACTGTAGTCTACCCATCATGGGGTAGATGGAGGTAGAGAGACTGTAGTCTACCCATCATGGGGTAGATGGAGGTAGAGAGACTGTAGTCTACCCATCATGGGGTAGATGGAGATAGAGGGACTGCAGTCTACCCATCATGGGGTAGATGGAGATAGAGGGACTGTAGTCTACCCATCATGGGGTAAATGGAGATAGAGGGACTGTAATCTACCCATCATGGGGTAGATGGAGATAGAGGGACTGTAATCTACCCATCATGGGGTAAATGGAGATAGAGGGACTGTAATCTACCCATCATGGGGTAGATGGAGATAGAGGGACTGTAGTCTACCCATCATGGGGTAGATGGAGATAGAGGGACTGTAGTCTACCCACCATGGGGTAAATGAAGGAAGAGTGGCTGTCTCTCATTCTCTCTCACTTACTCCCTCCCTCTCCCCCTCTCTGTCTCTCTCTCTCTCCTCTCTGTACCTGTCTGTTCTGCTCTGTCGGTAATTACTCCCCCAGTTGGTCCAAACCACCCTGTGGATCTGGTTTAAAGAGTAAACAGCATGTTATGACTAATTGGAAATAACACTTTCACACGGAGCCCTTTTCTGAGGGAAGATAATGACAGAGGATTGGCCAGTGAGAAGTAGTGGGCGTTATTGTCTGACTTAAGTCTTATATGGAACCCTATTCCCTACTTTAGTGCACTACTTTTGACCAGGGCTCATATGGAATAGGGCCCATAGGGAATAGGGCCCATAGGGAATAGGGTGCCATTTGACCAGGGCCCATAGGGAATAGGGGGCCATTTGACCAGGGCCCATAGGGAATAGGGTGCCATTTGACCAGGGCCCATAGGGAATAGGGTGCCATTTGACCAGGGCCCATAGGGAATAGGGCCCATAGGGAATAGGGGGCCATTTGACCAGGGCCCATAGGGAATAGGGCCCATAGGGAATAAGGTGCCGTTTGACCAGGGCCCATTGGGAATAGGGGGCCATTTGACCAGGGCCCATAGGGAATAGGGCCCATAGGGAATAGGGGGCCATTTGACCAGGGCCCATAGGGAATAGGGCCCATAGGGAATAGGGGGCCATTTGACCAGGGCCCATAGGGAATAGGGCCCATAGGGAATAGGGTGCCATTTGACCAGGGCCCATAGGGAATAGAGGGCCATTTGACTAGGGCCCTGTTTACTAAGCCAGACCAGAGACAGACCTATTTTATTAGGAAAATGTCAGACCAGAGTTAAATACCACCTGATGAGACCATGTTACCATGGTAGTTAAATACCACCTGATGAGACCATGTTACCATGGTAGTTAAATACCATCTGATGAGACCATGTTACCATGGTAGTTAAATACCACCTGATGAGACCATGTAACCATGGTAGTTAAATACCATCTGATGAGACCATGTTACCATGGTAGTTAAATACCATCTGATGAGACCATTTTACCATGGTAGTTAACCACGGTAGTTAAATACCATCTGATGAGACCATGTTACCATGGTAGTTAAATACCACCTGATGAGATCATGTTGCCATGGTAGTTAAATACCACCTGATGAGACCATGTAACCATGGTAGTTAAATACCACCTGATGAGACCATGTAACCATGGTAGTTAAATACCACCTGATGAGACCATGTAACCATGGTAGTTAAATACCACCTGATGAGACCATGTAACCATGGTAGTTAAATACCACCTGATGAGACCATGTAACCATGGTAGTTAAAATACCACCTGATGAGACCATGTAACCATGGTAGTTAACCACAGTAGTTAAATACCATCTGATGAGACCATGTTACTACGGAAGTTAAATACCACCTGATGAGACCATGTAACCATGGTAGTTAAATACCATCTGATGAGACCATGTTACCATGGTAGTTAAATACCACCTGATGAGATCATGTTACCATGGTAGTTAAATACCACCTGATGAGACCATGTTACCATGGTAGTTAAATACCACCTGATGAGACCATGTTACCATGGTAGTTACCATGGTGGTTACCATGTTACCATACCAGTCTCTAGTTTTACTATAATACCACTCTCCAGTGTTACTATAATACCAGTCTCTAGTGTTACTACAATACCAGTCTCTAGTTTTACTATAATACCACTCTCCAGTGTTACTATAATACCAGTCTCTATAGTGTTACTATAATACCAGTCTCTAGTGTTACTATAATACCAGTCTCTATAGTGTTACTATAATACCAGTCTCTATAGTGTTACTATAATACCAGTCTCTAGTGTTACTATAATACCAGTCTCTATAGTGTTACTATAATACCAGTCTCTATAGTGTTACTATAATACCAGTCTCTAGTGTTACTATAATACCAGTCTCTAGTGTTACTATAATACCAGTCTCTATAGTGTTACTATAATACCAGTCTCTATAGTGTTACTACCAGTCTCTATGTTACTATAATACCAGTATCTAGTGTTACTACAATACCAGTCTCTAGTGTTACTATAATACCAGTCTCTATAGTGTTACTACAATACCACTCTCCAGTGTTACTATAATACCAGTCTCTAGTGTTACTACAACACCAGTCTCTAGTGTTACTATAATACCAGTCTCTAGTGTTACTATAATATCAGTCTCTATTGTCACTACAATACCAGTCTCTAGTGTTACTATAATACCAGTCTCTATTGTTACTACAATACCAGTCTCTAGTGTTACTATAATACCACTCTCTAGTGTTACTATAATACCAGTCTCTAGTGTTACTATAATATCAGTCTCTATTGTCACTACAATACCAGTCTCTCTAGTGTTACTATAATACCAGTCTCTAGTGTTACTATAATACCAGTCTCTAGTGTTACTACAATACCAGTCTCTAGTGTTACTATAATACCAGTCTCTATAGTGTTACTATAATACCAGTCTCTAGTGTTACTATAATACCAGTCTCTATAGTGTTACTATAATACCAGTCTCTATAGTGTTACTATAATACCAGTCTCTAGTGTTACTATAATACCAGTCTCTAGTGTTACTATAATACCAGTCTCTATAGTGTTACTATAATACCAGTCTCTATAGTGTTACTACCAGTCTCTATGTTACTATAATACCAGTCTCTAGTGTTACTATAATACCAGTCTCTATAGTGTTACTATAATACCTGTCTCTATGTTGTTCTACAATACCAGTCTCTATGTTGTTCTACAATACCAGTCACTAGTGTTACTATAATACCAGTCTCTAGTGTTACTACAATACCCATCTCTAGTGTTACTACAATACCAGTCTCTCTAGTGTTACTATAATACAAGTCTCTAGTGTTACTATAATACCAGTCTCTAGTGTTACTACAATACCCATCTCTAGTGTTACTACAATACCAGTCTCTAGTGTTACTATAATACCAGTCTCTAGTGTTACTATAATACCAGTCTCTATGTTGTTCTACAATACCAGTCTCTATGTTACTACAATACCAGTCTCTAGTGTCACTACAATACCAGTCTCTATGTTACTATAATACCAGTCTCTAGTGTTACTACAATACCCATCTCTAGTGTTACTACAATACCCATCTCTAGTGTTACTACAAACCAGTCTCTAGTGTTACTATAATACCAGTCTCTAGTGTCACTACAATACCAGTCTCTATGTTACTATAATACCAGTCTCTAGTGTTACTATAATACCAGTCTCTAGTGTTACTATAATACCAGTCTCTAGTGTTACTACAATACCAGTCTCTAGTGTTACTACACTACCAGTCTCTAGTATTACTATAATACCAGTCTCTGGTGTTACTATAATATCAGTCTCTATTGTTACTACAATTACAGTCTCTAGTGTTACTATAATACCACTCTCTAGTGTTACTATAATACCAGTCTCTAGTGTTACTATAATACCAGTCTCTATAGTGTTACTACCAGTCTCTATGTTACTATAATACCAGTCTCTAGTGTTACTATAATACCGGTCTCTAGTGTTACTATAATACCACTCTCTAGTGTTACTATAATACCGGTCTCTAGTGTTACTATAATACCAGTCTCTCTAGTGTTACTATAATACCAGTCTCTAGTGTTACTACAATACCAGTCTCTAGTGTTACTATAATACCAGTCTCTATGTTGTTCTACAATACCAGTCTCTATGTTGTTCTACAATACCAGTCTCTATGTTGTTCTACAATACCAGTCACTAGTGTTACTATAATACCAGTCTCTAGTGTTACTATAATACCAGTCTCTATGTTACTATAATACCAGTCTCTCTAGTGTTACTATAATACCAGTCTCTAGTGTTACTATAATACCAGTCTCTAGTGTTACTACAATACCAGTCTCTAGTGTTACTATAATACCAGTCTCTATGTTGTTCTACAATACCAGTCTCTATGTTGTTCTACAATACCAGTCTCTATGTTGTTCTACAATACCAGTCACTAGTGTTACTATAATACCAGTCTCTAGTGTTACTACAATACCCATCTCTAGTGTTACTACAATACCAGTCTCTCTAGTGTCACTACAATACCAGTCTCTAGTGTTACTACAATACCCACCCCTAGTGTTACTACAATACCAGTCTCTCTAGTGTCACTACAATACCAGTCTCTATGTTACTATAATACCAGTCTCTAGTGTTACTACAATACCCATCTCTAGTGTTACTACAATACCCATCTCTAGTGTTACTACAATACCAGTCTCTAGTGTTACTATAATACCAGTCTCTAGTGTCACTACAATACCAGTCTCTATGTTACTATAATACCAGTCTCTATTGTTACTATAATACCAGTCTCTAGTGTTACTATGATACCAATCTCTAGTGTTACTACAATACCACTCTCTAGTGTTACTACAATACCAGTCTCTATGTTACTATAATACCAGTCTCTAGTGTTACTACAATACCAGTCTCTAGTGTTACTACAATACCAGTCTCTAGTGTTACTACAATACCCATCTCTAGTGTTACTACAATACCAGTCTCTAGTGTTACTATAATACCAGTCTCTAGTGTTACTACAATACCAGTCTCTATGTTACTATAATACCAGTCTCTAGTGTTACTATAATACCAGTCTCTAGTGTTACTATGATACCAATCTCTAGTGTTACTACAATACCACTCTCTAGTGTTACTACAACACCAGTCTCTAGTGGTACTATAATACCAGTCTCTAGTGTTACTATAATACCAGTCTCTAGTGTCACTACAATACCAGTCTCTATGTTACTATAATACCAGTCTCTAGTGTTACTATAATACCAGTCTCTAGTGTTACTATGATACCAATCTCTAGTGTTACTACAATACCACTCTCTAGTGTTACTACAACACCAGTGTCTAGTGGTACTATAATACCAGTCTCTAGTGGTACTATAATACCAGTCTCTAGTTTTACTACCAGTCTCGGTAATGTTTCTTCAGTCTTTATCTCTCACTGGGCTGCATTCTCTGCCACAGATATAAACAGTTTCCATAGCATCTTATATCCCACAATGCAATGCTATGGTATGTCAGACAGAAACCGTTTTCCAATGCATCTTATACCCCACAATGCAATACAATGGTAGGTCAGACAGAAACCATTTTCCAATGCATCTTATATCCCACAATGCAATACAATGGTAGGTCAGACAGAAACCATTTTCCAATGCATCTTATATCCCACAATGCAATACAATGGTATGTCAGACAGAAACTGTTTTCCAATGCATCTTATATCCCACAATGCAATACAATGGTATGTCAGACAGAAACTGTTTTCCAATGCATCTTATACCCCACAATGCAATACAATGGTAAGTCATGGGTAGGTCATATAACCACAAACACAACCGCACACGTTAGATGGACGTTGTGTCATAACTGTCAGAGAGGGCAATACTCGGGTAAATCTTACTGTATGTTTTAGTAAGTGGAACAGCTACACCCAATATCCATCCCAAATGGCACCTAATTCCCTGACCTACAAAAGGCAGTGTGTTTTTGGGGACTGGATCCCAAATGGCACCTAATTCCCTGACCTACAAAAGGCAGTGTGTTTTTGGGGACTGGATCCCAAATGGCACCTAATTCCCTATATAGTGTGCTACTTTCGACCAGAGCCCTTTGTGCAAAGGGAATTGGGTGCCTCCCAAAAAAACACTGCCTTTTGTAGGTCAGAGGTGTTTTCTTTACATGTGAAGTACCCCGTAAAAGCCTCGGTCACGTGGGATGCTGTGAAACGGAACAATGTGGTAGTTGAAATATATCCGCGGCTCTCTATTGAAGGACACGACGGCAATCTAATTCCTGGTTAGTTCTGTCCACTCTCCACAGCCCGTTTTCACTCTTCGATCTTGCTCTGATTGAAATGGTCGATTGGATTTTGGAGTACGACCAGTCAAAGTGTGGTCAGCAACACTTCTTAAACCACACTGTGAAAATGAATGGCTTAATATATACCTCACTTAAAGGAAACCAAGAGTAGGACAATCCTGGCTGTTACAATGAAGCGTCTGGCAACTATATATCTAACTGTTGAGGTAGTGCTCAAGTGATGTTAAACTTGACCTTCTATAGAGCTAATGGTATAGAAATAGTACTGCATACTGGACTGCATACATACTGCATACTGTACTGCATACTGGACTGCATACATACTGCATACTGGACTGCATACATACTGCATACTGTACTGCATACTATACTGCATACATATGTAATACATACTTCCTACGGTACTGCATACATACTGCATACTGGACGGCATACTGTACTGCATACATATGTAATACATACTTCCTACGGTACTGCATACATACTGCATACTGGACGGCATACTGTACTGCATACATATGTAATACATACTTCCTACTGTACTGCATACATACTGCATACTGGACTGCATACTGTACTGCATAAATACTGCATACTGGAATGCATACATACTGCATACATGCTGCATACATACTGTATACTGGACTGCATACATACTGCATACATACTGCATACTGTACTGCATACTGTACTGCATACATATTGCCTACTGTACTGCATATTGCATACTTTACTGCATACTGCAAACTGTACTGCATACTTACATACTGTACTGCCTACATACTGCATACATACTGCATACATACTGCATACATACTTCCTACTGTACTGCATACATCCTGCATACTGAAGTGCATACATCCTGCATACTGTACTACATACATGCATTATACTGTACTGCATTTATACTGTATACTGTACTGCATACATACTGCATAATACTATATACTGTACTGCCTACATACTGCATACTTACTGCATACATACTACATACTGTACTGCATATATACTGCATACTGTACTCCATTCATAATGCATACTGTACTACATTCATACTGCATACTGTACTACATTCATACTGCATACTGGACTGCATACATACTGCATACTGTACTGCATACTATACTGCATACATATGTAATACATACTTCCTACTGTACTGCATACATACTGCATACTGGACTGCATACTGCACTACATTCATACTGCATACTGTACTGCATACATACTGCATACTGTACTTCATACATACTGCATACTGTACTTCATACATACTGCATACTGCACTTCATACATACTGCATACTGTACTTCATACATTCTGCATACTGTACTGCATACATACTGCATACTGTACTACATACATGCTGAATACTTTAAAACCACATTTAGAAGAAGACGGATGTAACATTACTCTATTAAATTTCCAACTGAAAAAGTGTGCTGTGATGTTTTGCTTGACCTTGTAGGTTGGTTTCTGCATTCAGTGAAACACATTATAACTAAGATGTCCCCCTTTTTGTCTTCCCCTCTCAACAGGTTAACAGGATTTCAGATCCCACCTCCCGTCACCAGCACAGGGTCCATATTTTCACTACGGCTTACCAGTGACTTTGCAGTAAGCGCTCATGGATTTAAGATGGCTCTATGAAGGTGAGAGAAAAAACATTCACTGTTGTTTCTTGTAAGAGTTGAGAGAGAGAGAAACAGAGAGAGAGAGAGAGAGTCTTCCCCTCTCTCAGAGAGGTTAACAGGACAGAGAGAGGAGAGAGATAGAGCTTACCAGTGACTTTGCAGAGCGCTCAGGAGAGAGAGAGAGAAGGTGAGAGAGAAAAACAGAGACAGAGAGAGAGAGAGAGAGAGAGAGAGAGAGAGAGTTGAGAGAGAGAGAGAGCCAGAGAGAGAGAGAGAGAGAGAGACAGAGATAGAGAGAGAGAGAGAGAGAGAGAGAGAGAGAGAGAGACAGAGAGAGAGAGAGAGAGAGAGTAGAGAGAGAGAGAGAGAGACGAGACAGAGAGAGAGAGAGAGAGAGAGAGAGAGACAGAGATAGAGAGAGAGAGAGAGAGAGAGAGAGAGAGAGAGAGAGAGAGAGAGAGAGAGAGAGAGAGAGATAGAAGAGAGAGAGAGAGAGAGAGAGAGAGAGAGAGAGACAGAGAGAGAGAGAGAGAGAGAGAGAGAGAGAGAGAGAGAGAGAGAGAGAGAGAGAGAGAGAGAGAGAGAGAGAGAGAGAGAGAGAGAGAGAGATGGTCACGGTCAAACACACATAACTTTTGTATTCAGTCAAATGATACTCAGAGGTTAAAATTATCGTCTTTCGTCACAAAATTTGAATTTGCATTTAATTAGAAACGTTACATCTCCACGGAAAGTGTAAATGTACATCATCCTAAACATTTTCTCATTTCATCTCTGTCTGGCTCATGTATTATGACAACATTTGGTCCCATTGACCCGGATCTCAACATTTCCCCTCTGTCCCAAACCATTTCTCTTTCCAGAGGTGCATATTATATCACACAGCAGATGGTGCAAGGGAATTAGCTGAACTAATGGATGTGCTTTCATCTCTATGAAACGGGTGCAGAAGTAGAGCAGAAATGCAGGAACTGTCTAAATATGATATCCTCTGTGGCAGTAAGGTTATGTCTAAGCCCCTCTCCTCTCCTCTCCTCCTCCTCTCCTCTCCTCTCCTCTCTCTCCCTCTCTCTCCTCTCCTCTCTCTCTCTCTTCTCTTCTCTTCTCTTCTCTCCTCTCTTCTCCTCTCCTCTCATTTTCTCTCCTCTCCTCTCCTCTCCCCTCTCCCTCTCCTCTCCTCTCCTCTCCTCTCCTCTCCTCTCCTCTCCTCTCCTCTCCTCTCCCTCTCCTCTCACCCCTGCCTCCCTTTCTACCCGATCCCGTTTTCCTATTCTCTCCTCTCCTCTCTATCCCCTCTCTACTCTATCCTCTCCACCCCTCTCATTCTTGTGATTTTAGCTCAGTGATGGTCTTAGTGACTCAGATATGATTTTTAGCTTAGTAATGCTGCAGTTACTCAGATATGATTTTAGCTCAGTGATGGTCTTAGTGATTCCAGATATGATTTTAGCTCAGTGATGGTGTAGTGACTCATATGATTTTAGCTCAGTGATGGTCTTAGTGACTCAGATATGATTTTAGCTCAGTGATGGTCTTAGTGACTCAGATATGATTTTAGCTCAGTGATGGTCTTAGTGACTCCAGATATGATTTTAGCTTAGTAATGCTCGCAGTTACTCAGATATGATTTTAGCTCAGTGATGGTCTTGCATTGATTCAGATGTGGTGCCCAGCTCCAGTGAGTGGTCTTATTGACTCATATGATTTTAGCTCGGTGATGGTCTTAGTGACTCAGATATGATTTTAGCTCAGTGATGAATGTTAGTGATCAGATATGATTTTAGCTCAGTGTTGGTCTTAGTGACTTAGAATATGATTTTAGCTCGAGTGTTGGTGCTTAGTTGCTCAGGTCATAGTTTCTAGGTGATGGTCTTAGTGACTCAGATATGATTTTAGCTCAGTGTTGGTCTTAGCGACTCAGATATGGTTAGCTCTGAGTGGTCTTAGTTACTCGGAATATGATTTTAGCTCAGTGATGGTCTTAGTTACTCAGATATGATTTAGCTCAGTGATGGTCTTAATTGATTCAGATATGATTTTAGCTCAGTGATGGTCTTAGTGACTCATATGATTTTAGCTCAGTGATGGTCTTAGTGACTCAGATATGATTTTTAGCTCAGTGATGGTCTTAGTGACTCAGATATGATTTTATCTCAGTGTTGGTCTTAGTGATTCAGATATATGATTTTAGCTCAGTGATGGTCTTAGTGACTCAGATATGATTTTAGCTCAGTGATGGTCTTAGTTACTCAGATATGATTTTTAGCTCAGTGTTGGTCTTAGTTACTCAGATATGATTTTAGCTCATTGATGGGTTGCTCAGATATGATTTTAGCTCAGTGATGAGTCTTAGTGACTCAGATATGATTTTTAGCTCAGTGATGGTCTTAGTGACTCAGATATGATTTTAGCTCAGTGATGGTCTTAGTTACTCAGATATGATTTTTAGCTCAGTGATGATCTTAGTTACTCAGATATTATTTTAGCTCATTGGTGCTCTACAGAGGCCTGGTCAAAAGTAGTGCACTATAGAGGGAATAGGGTGCCATTCGGGACACAGGGAGAGGTGATGGGATCTCATTTGTGTTACCTGTCATTCATCCATCGAAGGAGCAGAGGAAAAACAATTCGACTCTGGAGTGTGTTTATACTGATTAATGGGTCTCAAGCTTATTCCTCTCCTCTTCTCTCTCCTCTCCTCCAGTTAATAATGTGTCTCAGGCAGTCCTTTGTCTCCCGTCTGTCGTCTCCGCTCCTCTAGTTAAAGTGTCTCAAACACTTTAACTACACCGCCTCAACCTGTAACCATGTGTATGTGACAAATACAATTTGATTTGATTTGGTTACCTCAACCCCCTGTTTTATATACTGAATGTGTGCTTCTCCATACTGCCCTGAAATGGACTGTTGTTTTTCTGAAGAGATTGGTTAGCTAGCTATATTTATATACTGGATTCTGGTAGTTCTCAGAAAATATTGGTTAACTAGTTATATTTATGGACTGTATCTGATAGTTTTCTGAAGAGATTGGTTAGCTAGCTATATTTATATACTGAATGTGGTAGTTCTGAAAATATTGGTTAACTAGTTATATTTATGGACTGTATCTGATAGTTTTCTGTAGAGAATTAGCTAGCTATATGTATATACTGTATATGCTAGTTTCTGAAGAAATTAGTTGGCTAGCTATATTTATATACTGTATATGCTAGTTTTCTGTAGAGATTGGTTAGCTAGCTATATTTATGGACTGTATATGCTAGTTTTCTGTAGAGATTGGTTAGCTAGCTATACTTATAGACTGTAGCTTTGATAAGACGTGTGTCTATCTTGGAAGTGTCTGTATTTTAATGGCACCCCTGCAGACCTATTATCTAGTGTATAAGCGCGGGACATGTGTCTTCCTCAGAGCCAGGTTTCTGGATCACAGTCGATCCATAATGTAAATCTAAATACTTCATGTTTTTGTTGTTGACATCTCAGTGGATGTTGTCTATTAGTGAAAACTTTCTCCGCGCTGTGTTTACAAGTTGTTTAGCCCTGTGTGATGTGTGTGTGTGTGTGTGTGTGTGTGTGTGTGTGTGTGTGTGTGTGTGTGTGTGTGTGTGTGTGTGTGTGTGTGTGTGTGTGTGTGTGTGGGTGATGAGGTTGACTAATTCTGCTGCTATGAAACCCCAGCCATTCCCAGCAATGGTGGTGCAGGGCTCCTGTGGGGAGATTTATGTTGCTCAAAACACACACTGCCACACACACACACACACACACACACACACACACACACACACACACACACACACACACACACACACACACACACACACACACACACACACACACACACACACACACACACACACACACACACACACACACACACACACACACAGTGCCTCCACACCCTCATATTCTTCAAAGGAGCTACACAGTCATTAGCTATACAGGGAAATAAATAGCTCTCCCCTAGAAGACCTCTGAGCCAACTACCTCATTTACTTGTTCACATAACTCATGCGGTGTCATCCCAAATGGCACCCTATTCCCCTCTGTGTCTCTCCGTGCAACAAGGCCCTGGTCAAATGTAATTGCACTATAATAGGAGTTGTGTTCCGTTGGGCTGCAGCCCCTAGTGTTCCGTTTGGGTTTACAGCCCCTAGTGTTCCATTTGGGTTGCAGCCCCTAGTGTTCTGTTTGGGTTGCAGCCCCTAGTGTTCCGTTTGGGTAGCAACCCTAGTGTTCCATTTGGGTTGCAGCCCCTAGTGTTCCGTTTGAGTTGCAACCTCTAGTGTTCGTTTGGGTTACAACCCTAGTGTTCCGTTTGGGTTACAGCTTCTGATGTTCCCGTTTGGGGTTGCAACCCCTAGTGTTCCGTTTGGGTAGCAACCCCTAGTGTTCCGTTTGGGTTGCAGCCCCTAGTGTTCCGTTTGGGTTGCAACCCCTAGTGTTCCCGTTTGGGTTAAAACCCCTAGTGCTCCCGTTTGAGTTGCAGCCCCTAGTGTTCCGTTTGGGTTGCGGCCCCTAGTGTTCACGTTTGAGTTGTTACCCCTAGTGTTCTATTTGGGTTGCGCAGCCCTAGTGTTCTATTTGGGTTGCAACCTAGTGTTCGTTGGGTTGCAGCCCCTAGTGTTCGTTGGGTTACAGCCCTAGTGTTCCGTTTGGGTTGCAGCCCCTAGTGTTCCGTTTGAGGTTGCAACCTAGTGTTCGTTTGGGTTGCAGCCCCTAGTGTTCCGTTGGGTTGCAACCCCTAATTCACGTTGGGTTGCAACCCCTAGTGTTCGTTTGGGTTGCAGCCTAGTGTTCGTTTGGGTTGCAACCCCTAGTGTTCTGTTTGGGTTGACTGTGATATGTGGTTGTCTGAGTCTCACCTAGTTATCTTAAGATGAATGTACTAACTAAAAGTCGCTCTGGGTAAGAGCATCTGCTATATGAGTCAAGTGTAAGTATTATACAAACAGGACTCATACTACTGTATTGATTCAGTATTTTATATACAGGTCTCATACTACTGTATTGATTCAGTATTTCATATACAGGACTCATACTACTGTATTGATTCAGTATTTTATATACAGGACTCATATTACTGTATTGATTCAGTATTTTATATACAGGTCTCATACTACTGTATTGATTCAGTATTTCATATACAGGACTCATACTACTGTATTGATTCAGTATTTTATATACAGGTCTCATACTACTGTATTGATTCAGTATTTTATATACAGGTCTCATACTACTGTATTGATTCAGTATTTTATATTCAGGTCTCATACTGCTGTATTGATTCAGTATTTTATATACAGGACTCATATTACTGTATTGATTCAGTATTTTATATACAGGACTCATATTACTGTATTGATTCAGTATTTTATATACAGGTCTCATACTACTGTATTGATATAGTATTTTACGTACAGGTCTCATACTACTGTATTGATTCAGTATTTTATTTACAGGTCTCATACTACTGTATTGATTCAGTATTTTATATACAGGTCTCATACTACTGTATTGATTCAGTATTTTATATACAGGACTCATACAACTGTATTGATTCAGTATTTCATATACAGGACTCATACTACTGTATTGATTCAGTATTTTATATACAGGACTCATATTACTGTATTGATTCAGTATTTTATATACAGGTCTCATACTACTGTATTGATTCAGTATTTTATATTCAGGTCTCATACTGCTGTATTGATTCAGTATTTTATATACAGGACTCATATTACTGTATTGATTCAGTATTTTATATACAGGACTCATATTACTGTATTGATTCAGTATTTTATATACAGGTCTCATACTACTGTATTGATATAGTATTTTACGTACAGGTCTCATACTACTGTATTGATTCAGTGTTTTATATACAGGTCTCATACTACTGTATTGATTCAGTATTTCATATACAGGTCTTATACTACTGTATTGATTCAGTATTTTATATACAGGTCTCATACATATTGTTACCCCAGGAAATCTTAGGTTTTACTACATACAGTTGGGAGGAACTATTAGATATAAGAGTAACGTCAACTCACCATCATTACGACCAGGAATACGACTTTCCCGAAGCGGATCCTCTGTTTGGCCACCACCACCCAGGACAATGGATCGGATCCTCTGTTTGGCCACCACCACCCAGGACAATGGATCAGATCCTCTGTTTGGCCACCACCACCCAGGACAATGGATCGGATCCCAGCCAGCGACCCAAAACAACGACTCCGTAGAAGAAGGGGCAGACGGAGCGGTCTTCTGGTCAGGCTCCGTAGAAGAAGGGGCAGACGGAGCGGTCTTCTGGTCAGGCTCCGTAGAAGAAGGGGCAGACGGAGCGGTCTTCTGGTCAGGCTCCGTAGAAGAAGGGGCAGACGGAGCGGTCTTCTGGTGAGGCTCCGTAGAAGAAGGGGCAGACGGAGCGGTCTTCTGGTCAGGCTCCGTAGAAGAAGGGGCAGACGGAGCGTTCTTCTGGTCAGGCTCCGTAGAAGAAGGGGCAGACGGAGCGGTCTTCTGGTCAGGCTCCGTAGAAGAAGGGGCAGACGGAGCGGTCTTCTGGTCAGGCTCCGTAGAAGAAGGGGCAGACGGAGCGGTCTTCTGGTCAGGCTCCGTAGACGGGCACATCGCGCAACGCTCCCGAGCATACTACTCGCCAATGTCCAGTCTCTTGACAACAAGGTAGACAAAATCAGAGCAAGGGTAGCATTCCAGAGGGACATCAGAGACTGTAACGTTCTTTGCTTCATGGAAACATGGCTCACTCGAGACACGCTATCGGAGTCGGTACAGCCACCTGGTTCTTCACGCATCGCGCCGACAAAAACAAGCATCTCTCTGTGGTAGAAGAAGGGCGGGGGTGTTTGCCTTATGATTAACGAGGCGTGTTGTGATCATAATAACATGCAGAACTCAAGTCCTTTGTTCACATGACTTGAAATTCATCACAATCAGAAATGCAGACCACATTATCTACCAGGTAAATTATCTTCGATCATTATCATGGTAAATGTACTCTTCCCCAAACTTGACCTGACGGACCTGAAAGAACTTCATTGGAGTCTATGTAAACTGGAAACCACATATCCTGAGGCTGCCTTTATTGTAGCTGGGGATATTAACAAGGAAACTAAACTGAAAACAAAGCTCCTGCCTATAGACAGAAACTAAAACAGGAAGCTCCCGCGCTCAGGTCTGTTCAATGCTGGTCCGACCAATCGGATTCCACGCTTCAAGATTGCTTCGACCACGTGGACTGGGATATGTTCCTCATTGCGACGAACAACAACATTGATGATTACTCTGATTTGGTGTGTGAGTTTACTAACAAGATGCATCGGTGATGTTGTACACAGCAACTATTAAAACATTCCCAACCAGAAACTGTGGATTGATGCAGCATTCCCGCAAAACTGAAGTGCGAACCACTGCTTTTAATCAGGGGCAAGGTGACCAGAAACATGACGAATACAGACAGTGTATTCCATCCACTTAAGGCAATCAAACAAGCTAAGCATCAATACAGAGACAAAGTGGAGTCGCAATTAAGCGGCTCAGACACTGAGGTATGTGGCAGGGTCTACAGTCCAATCACGGACTACAAAAGAAAAACCAGCCCTGTTGCGGATCACGATGTCTTGCTCCCAGACAAACTAAACACGTTTTGCTCGCTTTGAGGACAATACAGTATCACTGACATGGCCGCTACCAACACCTACGGGCTTTCCTTCCACTGCAGCCGGCGTGAGTAAAACATTTAAACATGTTAACCCTCGCAAAGGCTGCCGGCCCCAAACGGCATCCCCAGCCGCATCCTCAGAGCATGCGCAGACCAGCTGGCTGGTGTGTTTACCGGACATATTCAATCAATCCCCTTCCTCCCAGTCTGCTGTCCCCACATGCTTCAAAGAGGGCCACCATTGTTCCTGTTCCCAAGAAAGCTAAGGTAACTGAGCTAAATGACTACCACCCCGTAGCACTTACTTCCGTCATCATGAAGTGCTTTGAGAGACTAGTCAAGGACCATATCACCTCCATCTACCTGACACCCTAGACCCACTCCAATTTGCTTATCGCCCCAATAGGACCACAGGCAGCAATCGCCACTTTTCACACACTGCCCTAACCCATCTGGACAAGAGGAATACCTATGTGAATGCTGTTCATCGACTACAAGCTCAGCATTTAACATACAGTACCCTCCAAACTCGTCTGTTAGCTCGAGGACCCTGGGTCTCGGCCCCGCCCTGTGCAGCTGGGTCCTGGACTTCCTAAGCGGGCCACCCCCCAGGTGGTGAGGGTAGGTAACAACATCTCCACCCCACTGATCCTCAACACTGGGTCTCCACAAGGGTGCGTTCTCAGCCCTCTCCTGTACTCCTGTTCATCCACGACTGCGTGGTCGCCACGCCTCCAGCTCAATCATTAGGTTGCAGACGACACTACAGGGTATGCTTGATTACCAACAACGACGAGATGGCCTACAGGGGGAGGGAGGTGAGGGCCTCCAGTGTGGTGTCAGGAAAATAACCTCACACTCTGTCAACAAAACAAAGGAGATGATCATGGACTTCGGAAGCAGCAGAGAGAGCAGCCCCATCACATCGACGGGACAGTAGTGGAGAGGGTGGGGAAGTTTTAAGTTCCTCAGCGTACATCACGGACCCAAACTGGTGGTCCCACCCACACAGACAGCCTGGTGAAGGCCCAAGAAGAAATTTGACTTCTCACCAAAAACACTCACCGCCTGGTACGACGCTGCTCCGCCCATAACCGTAATGGCTAGAGTTATAATGAGTGTTTATATGAAACGTAGCCACGCCCCTAGAGTTATAATGAGTGTTTATATGAAACGTAGCCACGCCCCTAGAGTTATAATGAGTGTTTATATGAAACGTAGCCACACCCCTAGAGTTATAATGAGTGTTTATATGAAACGTAGCCACGCCCTAGAGTTATAATGAGTGTTTATATGAAACGTAGCCACACCCCTCGAGTTATAATGAGTGTTTGTCATGAAACGTAGCCACGCCCCTCGAGTTATAATGAGTGTTTGTCATGAAACGTAGCCACGCCCCTAGAGTTATAATGAGTGTTTGTCATGAAACGTAGCCACGCCCCTAGAGTTATAATGAGTGTTTGTCATGAAACGTAGCCACGCCCCTAGAGTTATAATGAGTGTTTATATGTGTTTGTTTCAAACTTGGCAAACGTTGCGACTGAAAGATGACTTTCCATATTTTCAGTTTGACATTTGAGCTAAAAAAAAAAATCAGCTTAACTTTAGTCTGCCTTCTGACAGGCCATGTTTGGAATGGCTTCTGTGGGCCAATATAGGACTTTATCAGAAAGAAATGCATAACATTTGTCTTTAACATATTGTGTATCCATCCATTCTTAGACTCTATCACCATATAATGTATTTCAATACACCAAAAGGTAATTGAGTTGAATTGTTATAATTTTAGCAAAATGCCTCCCTTGCTTTAAACCAGAACCATTACCAACCAGTAAATCATGGTTCCTCTTGGATTTAATGGGGAATGGGCCGGGCCAGGATTACAGAACTATTCCTTACGAGCAAATTCCTTTCACTTTTGTAGTTATATACTGTAGCTAACTTTGAAAAGAGGTTTGAGAAGCTGGTGTGGGGAGACATATGCTTGATTCAACATTTCACCACATTCTGATGCTAACATATTGTGTAGCAGACGGGGCTTAGAAATGTATTTTCATACCTGCCTATGTGTTGCTAGTTGTTGGCCACTTGACATTGAACTTGTTATTGAAGATATTCTCTATTCGGTAGTGAATATTCTGTAATAGAATACTCTATTCGGTAGTGAATATTCTGTAATAGAATACTCTATT